>NC_085858.1:35061016-35086016 GCF_034702125.1 Engraulis encrasicolus | reverse complement strand
GCCTGTGCAGAATCGAGTATACAAGTCTCTGAAGGTCTGGTCAATGTTGGCTGACTTGGAGGAGAGCCTTGGGAGTTTCCAGGTATGGGGATTTATGTTCATTGCCACATCTGTACTTAATTTAAAGGAAACTGCTGCAGACAGTGTGCATGATTACTACTTACTAATTGCTAGTTTCATTAAATACAAATATACAAATGTGATTAGATCCAGAGGGATTTGGTTGTATTTGCTGTTAAAACCGGATTTGTTGGCCCTACCGTGGCGCTCGTCTATCGTTAGGGCACTCGTCGTATTACGCTGCTGACCCGGGTTTGATTCCGGCTTGGGTCCTTTGACGGCCCTTCCCCATCTCTCTCTCCACACTTGCTTCCTGTCGTTGCTTCACTGTCCTGTCAAAATTAAGGCAAAGAAGCCACAACAAAAAAACCTGATTTGTTGCCTTTTCTCTTGTGTAGTCCACTAAGGCGGTGTATGACCGCATCATTGACCTCCGGATAGCCACTCCTCAGATCATCATCAACTACGCCATGTTCCTGGAGGAGCACAACTACTTTGAGGAGAGCTTTAAGGTAAGCTGTCTGTATTAAAATATTGATTAAGCATTGATTAAGTGCATATGTTTTCAAGTATGTTATTGATGTTCTTTTCTATTCATGAAATCACAATCTAAGTTGATTGGTGATTGCTGAGATTATTGTAATTTTTCATACACATTAAGCAGTTGTGCACGAGATGTAATGTGGAGCAACCATGTTTCCGTTAGAGTCTGAAGAGATTTACATGCTCATCATTCAAGATGTTAATTTGTTTCTCCCGGTCCCATGTTGTGTATTTGCAGGCCTATGAGCGAGGCATCGCGCTCTTCAAGTGGCCCAACGTCTATGACATCTGGAACACGTATCTCACCAAGTTCACCGACCGCTACGGAGGGAAGAAGCTGGAGAGGGCGAGAGACCTGTTTGAGCAAGCCCTAGACGGCTGCCCTGCAAAGTTTGCCAAAAGTAAGACATGATTTAGATGGTCTTTGAATGCAATAGCAGACACAGTACAATACGAAAAATATGAGTGCTGCGTAGATCTTTTCCAAAGACATTTCTATACCTGCAAGATAGTGTTGCACCAACATCCTTAATTACTTCAAACCTGGAGCTATGGGAAGTAAAGTATTCCAGTGTGTAAATCACAGTCTTTACGTGAAATGTACATCCTTTTGACCTGTAAATATTTTTGGGAACTGAACAGCATGTTAGATGAAGGTAAATGGCATTTTTATTATCTGGCCTTCTGGAAGGTGTTGTAGTGTAGTGTAAATGTTGCAGTGACCCTGGGTATTTCTTAAAGTGAAGTGTTCTGACGCGGATTTCACCTAAGAGTATCACTATTTCTAAGTGTAAATAACAATTGGATACACTGGCCGCAAATGGGTGTTACTCGTCCTAGTAAGGCTTGGACACTTCACTTTGAGAAATACCCAGGGTCATTGCAATATTTGTTTGTCTGCTTTTCAACCTGTCCACCTGCAGTGTGTTAGATCGTCTGCGGGGGGCGTCAGTCACACATGCATCTAGCATTGGCCAGGGGATCAGGTTGCCATATCTGATTGCTCTTGTTTGCACTGTAGTTTGTGCTCTAGTTGTTACGCCTGACTCTTTATTTTTAACTCTGGAAATTCAGCTGGTATCACGCAACAGGCTATATCACACAACGTGCACAAACTTGGCGGTGACACACATGGTGTTTATGTTTGCAAGAGTGTTTGTGTGCAGTTGAGTGATAGTGTTTGCAATGTTTCACAGTTTTGTGAGCTAGTAGCACGCCTACTGTCATGTCTGATGTTCCATGTGCTGTGTGTGTGGCCGGCAGCCATATACCTGCTGTATGCCAAGCTGGAGGAGGAGTATGGGCTGGCGCGGCACGCCATGGCCGTGTACGAGAGGGCCACGCAGGCCGTGGAGCTGGACGAGAGGCACCAGATGTTCAACATCTACATCAAGAGGGCCGCCGAGATCTACGGAGTCACGCACACCAGGGCCATATACCAGAAGGCTATAGAGGTAGAATGCACGCACGCACGCACGCACACACACACGCACGCACGCACGCACGCGCACACACACACACACACACACACACACACACACACACACACACACACACACACACACACACACACACACACACACACACACACACACACACACACACACACAAACACACCAGAGCCATATACCAGAAGGCCATCGAGGTAAAATGAACGAATGCACGTGCGCACACACACGCCAGAGCAATACATACACGCCAGAGCCACAGACACACACACACACACACACACACACACACACACACACACACACACACACACACACACACACACACACACACACACACACACACACACACACACACACACACACACACACACCAGCGTCATCCACCAGTATTCCAAAGAGTTGAACATACACTATTTACCCCCTGCACTGCTCCGCTGAAGTCAGTGGCCAGTATCGGAATGTTCTTGGCTTAAAATGTATTCAAACCAGACGCCAACAGCGAATTAATTCAGGAAAAACAACATGGTCCATTAAAGGTCAGGGTATTTGTGGTTGTCTCATGTGACATGGTTTCTGTTTTTGACTAGATGACCTTATGTCTGTAGGTATTGGCGTGTAATTTTTTAATAGAAACAATGCTTCCAAACATGTCAGACAGTGAAATGTTTTAATAGTTTTCTAAGTTGCATAATCTGTGTCGGCTTGAAGACGTGTGCTGACGTGTGAAGACGTGTTCCAATGTGCTGAAATTGGAAAAGTGTGTGTGTGTGTGCGCGCGTGCGCGCGTGTTTGTTTATTTTGGTGTTTCATATCTGTGGTGTCTTTGCTGGTGTTTCATATCTCTGATGTCTATATTCACCTCTGTGCTCCTGTTCTGTCTCAGGTCCTTCCTGACGAGCCGTCCAGAGATATGTGTCTGCGCTTCGCTGACATGGAGGCCAAGCTTGGGGAGATCGACCGAGCCAGAGCCATCTACTCCTTCTGCTCCCAGATGTGTGATCCCAGGGTACGCCAGACGCCAGAGTGCACCTCTCTTCACATTACATTACATAGCAGGGTTGCATTTCTCAAAACCATAGTTTCTAACTATGTTAGCGACTTTGTTGTTTACCATGCGATTTGCCATTGGCAACTACCCAAGTTGCTAACTAGCTAGCGAGTACACCTTCGAGAAATGCACCCCAGAGTTGGCTGGCTTTTCTTTTATGCAAATGAATGTTGTAGTATAGGCCCAGGGTGGTACTTGCTGTCCTTGGAGCAAAGTAAGGTTAGGTGCTTTGCTCAAGGGCTCTTAAGCCATGGATGATAAGGGATTCAAACCTGCATCCCTCCATATTCCAGACATCACTGTTTTTCTCTGAAATTGTGCTGCATAATATCAATGCTGCAAGATCAATTGTCC
Source organism: Engraulis encrasicolus (assembly GCF_034702125.1). Classification (NCBI taxonomy): domain Eukaryota; kingdom Metazoa; phylum Chordata; class Actinopteri; order Clupeiformes; family Engraulidae; genus Engraulis; species Engraulis encrasicolus. The sequence continues at coordinate 35,082,560 of NC_085858.1, read as the reverse complement.
CCCGACACTTGTTTTTCCATAATCAATGAATCAATAAGTCAATCGCTGTCTTCCTCTGCTCTGTTTAGATCACGGCTAACTTCTGGCAGACGTGGAAGGAGTTTGAGATTCGCCACGGTAATGAGGACACTATCCGTGAGATGCTGAGGATCAAGCGTAGTGTCCAGGCCACCTACAACACACAGGTCAACTTCATGTCCTCGCAGATGCTCAAGGCCTCCTCCAACGCTGCCGGCACAGGTACGAGGAAACTTGACTATTCAGACATTTAGTGGATTTGTGTTGTCAAAAAAAGAAGAAAACCAATCGTTGAGTGTGGACGACAAACGGATACATCTTCAGTTGGTTTATGGTGATTTCTCAAAAGTGTAAACAGAGGGCGCACTCAACTTCTAGAGTAAAATAATTAACTTTAGGTGCAGGAAGAAAACTATAAACTTAAAGAGGAGAAAATCCACACTCACAAGCTGAGTGCACATTTTCTCCTCTGTAAGATTTCTCAACAGGCACAAAGGTATATGTGGTTTTGAGTTCTTGGACTGTGTTAAACCAACCTGGCTTTCATTTCGGCGTGTGTGTGTAGTGTCAGACCTGGCCCCTGGCATGGGTGGTGTGGATGACATGAAGATGTTGGAGCAGAAGGCTCAGCTGCTGGCTGCGGAGGCCGAACAGGACAAGCCCAAACCCAAGGAGAAGATCCTCTTCGTCAGGTGAGCAGAGCGCCACTCATTTCATTACATTACATTACATTACATTACATGACATTACATGACATTACATGAGGTTAAGATGTTAAGTTTTTAAAAAAGGACAGTGCACAGTTTAAAGCCCAACTGGGAAACTCCCATTGTGCTCACTGCACACAATGAAAAGGCATTGTATACCTGTGCAAGGAGGGACTCATGACATTACATTACATCACATTACATGAGATGAGCTTAAGAGGTTACGTTTTTAAAAAGGGGCCCTGCCGTGGCCTAATGGTGGGGCACTCGCCTGCCATACGGCTGACCCAGGTTGGATTCCTGGCACGGGTCATTTGCAGACCACTCCCCATCTCTCTCCCCATTCTCTTCCTGCCCACCACTCAAACTTCGCCTCGCGCACCATCCTACGTATTTCCGCCAAGATACTTGGCTCCGCACTACGTCTGGTACCTGTCTTCTGTGGAGCGATGTTGACCGGTAGGATTTGCGCCGGTGTTCTGACAAACGGTCCTACATTGTAATTTAATCCGACGGTAGGATGTTCTGTCAGACATGTCTGTTAAACGGTCCTACATCGCCATAGATAGACGTCAGACATGTTTGTTCAACAACTTCCGAAAATGTCCTTCCTGCTTCCTGCAATCGCGTCAGATCAAACAAAGTCCAGACCATGAATACGAAATGAAAATGGTAGTATTATGGTATGGTCAGGACCAGGCTAACTCAAACTGTCCTATCATCAATAAAGTCAAGAAGACCACACAAAAAAAGGACAGTGCACGGTTAAAGTCCACTTGGGAAACTCCCATTGTGCTCACTGCACACAATGAAATTGCATTGTATCCTCATCCGTGCAAGGGGGCAGCCCGAAACAGTGCCTCAAGGGGGAGTGCAGCGGGACGTCAAGAAGGAGGATGGGAGAGAGCACCCTTCGGGCTACAAGTCTGACACCCTAACCGCATTCGGATGATTGACATTAGTCTTGTGTTGGAACAAGAAAAGGTTTTAGCACTCAATGATAATGGTACTCAATAGCACCTGTAGTCGTAGATTTGGCAGGTGTTGTAACATTTAGGGTGGCACCAACAGTCTATTTTACATTAGCTATGTTTACATAGTAGTCTATATTACATTGCATTATACTTGTCTGAGTCTTTAATCCAAAGATGCGTACAACTATGTGGGTACAGGGTGTTGGTTATAATCCCTGGAGCAATTTGAGGTTGAGGGCTTTGCTCAACGCTCAAATCAACACACTACAGCCATGGGTTTCAATGGTCAGGAATGGATGGGATCCCTCACTGAGTACAATAGGTAGGCTTTTGTGTTCGAATGCATCAAAGTACCCAGCCTCCTGATGGAAAAGGGTCCTGGAGAAAGCAAGTCGGAAGTCAGTGGATATTCAAGTGGTTGCCTCCTCCCTCTAAGAAAACTAAAACAATGGAGAGCAGAGGTCTTCTGTAGGTCCATTGTCGGCTCAGTTGCCACCATCCCGCCGTCAGACCAAAACCAGTCTAACCTGGGCGTGCTACACTGCACGCTTGTCGAATGTCATGCCCAGGTGCAAGTGGATGTCATGTTATGCTAGCTTGTGGATATGTGTTGCTTCAGACATTGGCAAAGCAATGAAGGAGAAGATGCATTTTATTTTTAGATGCTTTGAATCAAGCACCGTTTTAACCTATTTATTACATGGTGCACACCAGTTGAATCGATTTGTTTCAAATATATTCATCAAATTGACTTTATAAATCATCATTCTAATAGTTTTTTAGGTTGTTTTGAGGATGTTGGCAGATAATCAGAGTTGTTCAATTAATCCCACCTCTCAAATCACCTATTGCTGATTACATGTTTTGCACCAAAACCACTCTTGTTGTGTGGCCTCTGGTTGCCCCAGCTCATTAACGCCCATTAACTCCCAAACGGCCCTGGCACAGCACAGCAGGTGGGCAATCGGCTCTTTGGTGACACAAGGCTAGATTGGCAGATTACAGCCTTAAGGAGTTGATGTTGTGTAAACAAAGCAGCTTTTTTCCTCTTGGCCCTGTTGGCCTGCTAAAGCTGAAGACAAAGGCCAGTGTGGCCAGAGGCAGAACAGCACTGGGCTGATGGCAGCAAGGGGCAAAGGGACAATAGCAGGCCTTTGTCACGCGGGGTCAGTTTCTTCAGAGGATATACGTATTTACTCGACTCATTTGCCCTTGTGTGTGTGTGTGCGCGTGTGTGTGTGTGTGTGTGTGTGTGTGTGTGTGTGTGTGTGTGTGTGTGTGTGTGTGTGTGTGTGTGTGTGTGTGTGTGTGTGTGTGTGTGTGCGCGCGTGTGTGCTTAATTTGTTTAACAGTGTGTGTGTGTGTGTGTATTTTGTTTGTTTAACCCTGTGCGTGCGTGTGTGTCTTTCTTTGAAGGAGTGACGCCTCTCGAAGCGAACTGGCTGAACTGACCAAACAGGCCAATCCTGACGAGATCGACATTGATGATGACGATGACGAAGATGAAGATCAGGATGCAGAACCTGACGGTGAGTCAAGACGCCTCATAACCACATACGTAACCACCACGTCCCCGCGCTCCCCATGTCCACAGTCTGTCGGTGCACACTTAAAGCATGATTGAGCTGATTTTTACTGATGGGCAAACTAGGATTCCGAAGTAAGAATCCAGTGACACATTTTCAAAATTGCCTGGTTTTAACTATCCAGTTAAACCAGTTGATTGCCTTAATTGGACAGGTAAAACCAGGTCATTTGGAATATGTGGCACTGGATTGCAACTTCTGAATCTAGGTGTCCCCATCACTGCTGATATGTGATGATCTAATGTATGTTGATGTTTCTCCACAGAGGTCCAGTTGGAGCAGAAGACCGTCCCCTCGGCTGTGTTTGGAGGTCTCAAGGAAGACTGATGTAACAGCGTCATTGCCAGTCGAATCCAGAGAAAAAAAACCTTGTGATCACAAAGACTCTCCCTGAAATCATGTAGGCCTCACTGGCACCAACAACCTCATTACTTTTTCTGCTCCTCCCTCCCAGATTTGTATGGATGTAGTACCAGCTTTTGTACACCAGATGTCACTCTTTGCTGTTCGTGAACTTTCACTTAGTTGTGTACGCTTATGTCAACAGCTCACATTAAATGTTCTGTCAGCCCTTTTACCTGACTCTTTTTCTTATTTTTTTTAACATTTTTCTCCTCTGTGGGTTTGGGTGGAGTTTATGCAGCGCAAACGTTTCAAATATTTGAATTGTGGGCATTTATGAGGGGTAATTGTTGCCAGCAAAACATTTTCCATCAGATTTTTCCTTTACCATTTTTTTCTTTGCAAAAACCTGGTTGAGTTGGGTGGGGGTACACAGCAACTTTCTCAAATATGTAATAACCACTGCATTGTGTGTGCATTTTTGAATGTCCTGAGGCCTAAACGCACACACTGAAAGGAGGGGAGAGGAGGAAAGGAGATTGGAGAGCGTGATGTGAAGTGGTGGAGAAGTGAAAGCGGTTCAAAGTCTCAGCCAGAAACGTGTAGTTAGCGCTGAGCAACCTTTACCCTCTGGAGTAGGCATTAGATTAGCCGCCTGCAGCTGGAAACTTTTAACCATCTACAAACATGTAACCCAACCTAGCGTGTGGACGTGCTCCTCGCGCATATTTTACCTATAATTACTCGCCACTTTTACTGAGAGGAAATTTGATCTATACTTTTTTTTCTCCTCTCCATGTCCCATGCAGGCTTATAAAGCACAAAGCCGGTTGGTTCTTAGTAATGGTGTCATGTACATACAGGGTTAACAATGTGTTTATGTGTTAGTTAAACCCCTTGTGATATGGTGTAGTTGATCCATCTGTCTTTAGGGTTCCTTAAAACAGTTAGGGAATTGATATTGCTGCTGGTGAAGAGGGTGGGTGGGAACGAAGGACCGAACGAATGAGGCAGAATAAACGTCCCATAAATGTTCCACTAGCTAATTAGATTAAAATAGTTTAGTGGTAATCCTCTTACGAAGTTAGAGCGAAGGGGCGACCAGCAATCTCTCAGAACTTTGAGGGACATCATGTGACATTGCAGACCTCTCGGTGGAAATGTATGTTTGTGTGCAGGAGAGGGAGAGTAGGCCTGCCTATAGGCCATTCAGTTGTCAATTTGATATAGCCTACCGGTAGGCCTATGTCAAAACTATGGAATTTATCATTTAAAAAATGGCTCACACCGCTCAACACACACAAACAAACAAAGGTTTCCTTGCCTGGCTGCTATTCAAATCTGTTGTTCTGGCTATTATTTACAGCTTTTTGAAATCCAGCTCGTGTAGGCCTGCTTTCTGCTGATAATTGGCAACATGTGCTGCAGTGATTATTATTACACAATTTAGTGTAAAAATAACCCTCATTAAAGCTCCCATGGGAATTGTTCTGAAACCACCACGTTTTATTTTTGTAATAATATACAATATACAGTATATATATATATATATATATATATAAAATATTAAAAAAAAACACAACAGATTAGACTAAGTTTAATATCTACATTTTCAACGTGTGTTACTTTTGTTATGGTTTAAATTTCAAATGCCAATAATTTGTGCCTTTTGCTATGTAAACTATATAGCCGTAGGACTCCATCTGACAAGTTTCTGAGAGCAGCAGGTTATACCGGTACTGCACCTGTCTCAATGGGCACCACACCGCCCTACCTGATGGCTGCGTTCACACGCGCTGCGCCCGCCCTCTCGCATTCCCTGTCACACACGCTGAAACCCTATTGGTCACCCGCCGGTTGAGTGACGTTAGTTTGGAGCACCTGGAAATCAGTCATCAGCAGAGTCGTACTCACAAAACGCTCAGCGATGCGGACGATGGAACCGGGTCAAATTGGTGTAAAACGCTGTTCTGGGAACCGTTAACTATTTGAGTGATTCCCAAAAATGCTTCTGTAACTTGGGAAGCAGTTTAGCGATACAAACGGACTACGACTGGTTTCATGCGACCACTGAAGATATAGTTTCGGGATATTCTTTTCCGCGAGTAGGCTGCGTTAACCGACACCCGTGTTCTACAGCCTTGACGCTGTGGAATAGGACCAGGATGACTGCTTGATTTCCCTATTTTCTTACGCGACTACCTCCACCCCGGATCTTTCCCTTTCCTTCCACTCGGCCTGTCTGCGGACTCGCTATGGTGGATTCGAATGCTTCGAGAAAGACTTTTGTGGTCCCGGACATAAAACCCGTGGATCAGTATGATTTCACCAGAGCCAAAATATGCGCCAGTGTGGGTTGGCTCTTGGCTAAAACCTACGGCAATGCAGGTATGTGAACATGTCCCATATGTTTTAGGCTATATTTGGGAAAGAGTCTCTGTCCTAGTGTTGTTTTTGCCGTCAGTGTAACAAAAAGCGCACGGTTGAAGGTGAACAGCTTACGATGTGTACACTCAGCGATTTTAGGCACACAAAGACTGTTGGAGAGGTGGGAACATTTTGCGTGGTCGCATATGACCCACCGCTATTTCCCCATCCTGTCTGGCCAGCCTGTGCCGCATTCGTGAAACAGAAACAGTGCAGTTTATGGCCTGACACAACATGCAAATGGATTAGGATAAATTCTACTGCATTGAAGCGGCAGCTTGTTCACCCCAGTGTGTGAATTGGTTACTCTCCAAATATTCTACTGCTGGCTTGTTGAAAATGGGCAGGCCTAATCAATAATGTTCTGCCACGGTTCAGATCTGCTCGAAAGTGAACCAAGTGTGGTGCTGGTGCTCTGTGATTCCCAAGGGCAGCTGTACCATTTATTTCTCTACCCATCATACGTTGGCACGGTAGTCGTAGCATATTTTCTTATGTAGAGAGACATTGAGAACATGCTCGAAGCATTTACGCGTGAAATGCGTTATGGGACCAAACCCTAGTAGCCGGTGGTGTATGGAAGCGTGTACCAAATGCATCACCCAGGCTGTGACGCGGTAACACACCCACCTGAGGTCTATTGTGAATAAACTAAACTACTTTATATGAGCCAAGGCTGCCGGCGTCTCAAGGTTTGGGGCGTTTGTATTCCTGACAGCTCACTCATAAAGCTCGCTCAAAGCAACGAGGGGCGTGTTTTGGGTTTTTGACCATTTCTGCCAGACTTGCTGCTGCTATTAGCTCCATCTTTCTTTTTAAACGTGACCTCTCCTATAGGCCTAGTTGTAAGCCTACGGGAGGGTGTTTAAGAACATACCGGTGATCCACAATGTGCCAGAGAAACCTTTTGCTGAAGTGCAGCAGGCAACCACACCTCTGACACATCTGGCGTTTATTTGACCATATCTGTTCTACCAGATTGAATAGGAATGCACTTGAACAGAGAGCTCACATTTCTAGATTATTTAAAAACATATAACATTTATAACATGTACAAATGTGTAATTTTCTAGCATGCTGCACATTTTTGACCTGACCTAGTAAATGTTGATTTTGGTGACCCACACACACACAAACTGTTTTCACAGGTTGGTTTGCCAGGCTTGTTGTGTGATGAAGCAAAGAGTTGGCCCCTTTGTGCAACGCAGGCGTTGGAAGCAGCCTGTGTGTGGAAAAACAAAGCGTTTAAAAGGGGCCTATTGTGTTTTGTTCATGGGCCACTCATAATTCAGATGATTAACTCTGCTGCATTCCCCAAGCCCCCTTAACGTGGAGGGGGCCTGGATGGTGTTAGGAGAGGAAGAGAGCAAACTAGTAAAAAAAAGAGCAAAAGCACACTCACACTCACACTCACTCACTCACTCTCTCTCTCTCTCTCTCTCTCTCTCTCTCTCTCTCTCTCTCTCTCTCTCTCTCTCTCTCTCTCTCTCTCACACACACCATCAAACCAAGATGTCTGGATCAAAATGCGGCCTTGACAGTCCCTCTAAACACTCCACATTTTCAAGGACAGAGATTAAAAAAAAGTGCACAGTGTTCCTGTAAATGTTGATGACAAGAAGGCACTGGTGTGTCATTGTGACCTAGAATTGTGACTCTTCTTGAAAGGTTTGTGCAGCAAAGTTGGCAGTGGTTTTGACTGGAGTTTTAGAACTGCTTCCGCGCTCGTGCCTCTTGTAATTGTTACCTTGCCGTGCATGTGACAGCATCGCATTCCAGCAATGTAAACAAACGTGCTAAGACTTTGTTTATGCCAGTTGTAAGTTTCGCCACACACACACACACACACACACACACACACACACACACACACACACAGCACTGTCACTAAAACATTTGGAGGTAAAATACCTAGTTAGCAGGAAATGCATGTACACACACACACTGCATATTACCAGCGCTGTCGCTAAACATTCAGAGTTTAAAGGCATGGTCAGGATGAAACACAAGGACTATTGTGCTTGACCAACCCTTAATGGCTTACGTGGTGTTTGTTATGCAAGCAGAGCAGAGTAGAGTAGAGGCAGGGCCTTTTGCTTTGGGAGTGCACTGGGCCTAGCCTGATTATCATCGACTTTCAAATCTCTTCCAGACTTGATCTGACCAAGAGCATAACAATTAACATTTCCCAAATGGCATGGTTGACCCGCCTCTCTTGGTTTGCTAATGGTTGTTTGCTTCCCAACCAAGTGGGAGGAGTTCCCAATTTTTCGGGAGCTCAGAAAGTATTTGCATTGCTCTTGACCTGACTAATCGTAACGCTGAAGGTGTTGCGTCACTTGGAGGGCACGGCCTGGCTACACTGGGCCCACATCCACACAGGCCTAGATGCAGATACAGACACATATGCACAGGGATAGACACGGGCACGGGTGTAGTGCGAAGGAACAGGGGGTGCGTTCCAATATGTGACCTTGCGTCCTCCACTTGTGCTTGTAGCCTCGTACCAGGAAGTAATACGTCGTGATGACATTACTGACAACAGCATTATAATGTAATATCTTGCAAAAGCTCAATTGTTCAGTCATTTTATCATTTGCAAACTGGATGGTGAATGAAGAGTAGTCCCCCAAAAATTGTTGTGGCTAGGCTGACAGCGGGGAAACTTAATTGTTTTCCCCACGGAGGCAGGGCATCAGCAAAACGTGAGGCCACATGCACAAGTGGAGGACGCAAGGCCACATATCGGAATGCACCCTGAGAGTCCAGGACGTGGCTGGCCAATAGTCCAGCTAAGGTGCCGGCGTAGCTCGGCTTACAATCCCCTTATCTGGCAAACGTAGTCCGATTTCTCAAACTCCAGTTCGGTTTGATTTCTGCTCGCCCAGGGTACACACATGGCTTTGAAAACTCCAAGCTAAGTCGGACTGAGACAATAAGTTGAAAAATCTCTCTAACTGCACGTAAACACACGGAGTAAGTGAGTTACTTTACTGCCCCTGTGCACTCATTGCTGCTGGTGGTGGTGGTGGTGGTGGACAAGACCACGCCCTCTGGTCAAAGTCACACTCGCTCACCCTGTCCCTCTCCCTCTCACCGGAGGGCAGGCAGGCAGGCAGGCAGCCGGAAAAACCCTGAGCTGATTACAGCTGTGTGTGTGTGTGTGTCTGTGTGTGTCTGTGTCTGTGTGTGTGTGTGTGTGTGTGTGTGTGTGTGTGTGTGTGTGTGTGTGTGTGTGTGTGTGTGTGTGTGTGTGTGTGTGTGTGTGTGTGTGTGTGTGTGTGTGTGTGTGTGTGTGTGTGTGTGTGCGCGTAAGACTGGGCATCAGAAACTGATGTTGTTTGTCTCTTTGTGCAATTCTGTAACACAATATGAAATTATGTGCTTTTGTTAGAAGAAGAAGTGAGGGATTCAAAGTCCAGTACACAGTACACTTATGAGAGCAGGCGGTGAACAGTAGAAATTGGTGGGCTTTGCTAGCTTTCAAAGAAAATGGTGTGTGTGTGTGTGTGTGTGTGTCTGTGTGTATGTGTGTCTGTGTGTCTGTGTGTCTGTTCTCTCAGTAATAGTGTTGCCACCTGCCCAGGTTTTTCCTGATTGTCCAGGATTTCAATTACCTGTCCAGGGAAAAAAAAATACTTTCCTGGACAATAAATGAAGGATACCATTGCGTACAACCAAAAAGGTCAATTGAATTTGAAATGTCCTGGAGGTGTTTTTCAGGTGGCCACCCTACTCACTCGGTAGTGGTGTGAGAGCAGGCGGGACGGCTGCAGTTGGTAAGTGGGAGCCATGCGGGGCCGCTCAGGCAGGACTGTGTGGTGGTGGAGAGAGGTGCATTATGGGTGATGGTTGTTATGGCGATCTGGCAGGCTGTGTGTGCTGTGTGTTCCCGGCCCACTCGGCCCTCTCTGCTCTCATTAAGTGTGTGTGTGTGTGTGTGTGTGTGTGTGTGTGTGTGTGTGTGTGTGTGTGTGTGTGTGTGTGTGTGTGTGTGTGTGTGTGTGTGTGAGTGTGTGTGTGTGTGTGTGTGTGTGTGTGTGTGTGTGTGTGTGTGTGTGTGTGTGTGTGTGTGTGTGTGTGTGTGTGTGTGTGTGTGTGCGTGTGTGTGTGCGTGTGCGTGTGCACGTGCGCGTGTGCGTGTGCTTTCCCCTAACGCCACGGCTGTGTGATCCTGCTGAGCGAGGAGGACTGCTGCAGTTATCTTCCTGTCACAACCTGATGACATCATCACTCACACACTGGCTGACTGGGGCCTGCTGTGATGTGCTGTCTTGTGCAGTAGACGGTGGTTCTGTCCTGTGCTGTATGTGGTCCGTTATGTTATTTTGTGTATGGTGGCAGAGGTGGGGAGTAGAGTAGAGTAGGGTAGGGTAGGGTGGGCTGTGTGTCTGTGACGGAGGTGTTCCTGCACAGTTCATCCCCCTCAGGGACGCGAACCTGCCACCTCGTCAACTACATTTGTTCGGCAATGGGAGTCACAGTACGACTCGTGTACTGAGCTAAAGGGCCTGTCCGATAGCCCAACGCTACCGCACTGTATTGAGGCTTTGGGAGGAAGGTTTACTAACGTTCCACTCCGAACGTTATACTCTACCCCCTAAACCTCGCTCCCATCCGGGTCACGGCACGGCTGTGACGGAGGTGTTCCCGCACGGTTCAGCCCCCCCCCGGGGACGCAAACCTGCCAGCTTGTCAACTACATCCAGAGCTGTGCTGTCCAGGAGTGCCTTTCTTGACAGTGTCGTTGGTAACTTAGTGGGTTGCCAATGGGATATTGCAAGTGGTTTGCACCGACGATTTTGAGAAACTGGGTCCAGTCAAGTGCCAGTGGTGTTTTATCATTTTGCATGTAGTGGCAGAGGTGGAGAGGTGTGTGTGTGTGTGTGTGTGGTGCGGTGCGGTGCGGTGCCTGAAAGTTGGGTAGGTGTAGAGGACACACACACACACACACACACACACACACACACACACACACACACACACACACACACACACACACACACACACACACAGCATGCAGACACACCAACAAGCAAGAAGATAAATGCAGCCATATTCAAACCTCAGACAGGCAGGCAATCTCTCACACATACACACACACACACACACACACACACCCCATCAAGCAAGTAGAATAGTATAAATGCAGACATATTCAAAGGTCACACAGATAGGCAGGCAATCAGTCTCTCTCTCTCTCACACACACACACACACACACACACACACACACACACACACACACACACACACACACACACACACACACACACCATCAAGCAGAACAGCATAAATTCAGATTCATTCAAACCTCACATTGATGGGCAGGCAATCACACGCACACTCACACACACACAGCATACCGACAAACCATCAAGCCAATATAATAGTACAAATGCAGACATATTCAAACCTCACGTAGATAGGCAGGCAACAAGGCTCAAACATGCATACACACACACACACACACACACCTTTCATCATGTCCGGTGCTAAATCCAGCCGTAATCAATTACCTAGTCTGACCTCAGACCTGTTCCAGTTCACCTCCGTTGCCCCCCTCCATCTCCGCTCCATAGTCCAGCTGGGTTGGACAGCACCGACTGAGTCACGCTCCCAGCAGCACCATCCATCCACCAGCCCTGTCCCTGTCAATTTTATTGAGGTTCAAACTCGATTACACTAGCATGTATTAGCACAATTAGGTATGTGTGTGTGTGTGTACATGTGTGCTTTGCCAATAGTTTGTGGTTGTTTGTGTGCAACACCAATATTGCTCTCGGCTTCCTAATCAGACATTCAAATCTGTTTTCCGTCCAGCTAGGAACGGTAGGCTACCATGTTAAACAAAAGCTCTGACCGCATAGATTTTTTTTTTCAAAAATGGATTTAGCATGCACCAGCAATAACAGAGAATGGAAGAAAAAAGACCCCCAACCACACCAGACCCCCACCACCAAGCTCCCTGTTCTTATCACTAGAGCATTGATCAGCTGTAGTGGTCTCTAGCATTACTGGGCTGTGACGAAATGTTCAGGCTTGCCAGCAAGATTTCCAAAGGCACCAGGGGTTGTTTGCTCAGCGCGGTAAGAAAGCCTTTCCGCCTCGCCTCTCCTCTCCCCTCACCACACCTCACCCCGGCACGGCTCATACCCCCAGGGCCGCTGACAGCTTTAGCTGGGCCCAGGACAAAGACATCTAAAAGGGCCCCAAACCCAATCAATACAATATAATAAAGATCCAATTCTGGGCCCCTTCTCTCCCTAGGCCCGGGACAAGTGACCCCTTTGTCCCCTGCTGTCGGCTTCCCTGCATGCCCCTATCCGCGTGCTGCCGAGTAAATAGTGGTGCACCTATAGGCCTCTTTGCACAATTAGTCATGTGCCTCGTCACCACACAGCACAACTCGCTAGTGTCAATGCTCTGTCCTCCTCTCCTGTGTCAACAGATGAGCAGACACTCGCAAATCCTGTTCCTGCTGTGATGCTCCTGTCCAGCTCTTTTTGTGTGTGTTTTTTGGTATGTTTGTGCTTTTGTTTTTTTGTTTAGGACCTTGTTTTGTTGGTAGCTGTGAAAATGTACCATTTGAAAGCGAAAGGGACCCCCCTACACACAGACTCACGTGCACGCACGCGCACACACACACACACACACACACACACACACACACACACACACACACACACACACACACACACACACACACACACACACACACACACACACACACACACACACACACACACACACACAGTATCATCCGCCGCCCTTCATGAGTGAGTGCAGTGTGTGTTCCTGTGTGAGGCTGGCAGCTGGCGCTGCTGTTTCTGTTTGAAGTCCCTCACACAGTGGAGCGGCTCAGGCAGCTTTGAGGGCCGCTGAAGATGGGCCTTGTAGTTTTTTTTCCTGGAGACTGGCAGATGTGCAAATTTGTACCACTCACATACCCAGAGAGAGAGAGAGAGAGAGAGAGAGAGAGAGAGAGAGAGAGAGAGAGAGAGAGAGAGAGAGAGAGAGAGAGAGAGAGAGAGAGAAGAGAGAGAGAGAGAGAGAGAGAGAGAGAGAGAGAGAGAGAGACAGAGAGAGAGAGAGAGAGAGAGAGAGACAGAGACGCACACTCACACACAAACAAGTGGTAAACAAGCCCACACAAACACTCACTGTCACACAGACAAGGAGATGTCACAAACACGTACAGTCAGACATTTTGGCCATAGAAATCAATACAATTGGGCTGGATTTAGTGCTTCCAGGCGGCTTTTGAGCATTTTTTGGGCTGGAAATCATCAGCCTCATCTGGCAACCCTGCCCCCTGCAGTGCTGAGCGGGGCCCATTTACATGTCAGCCGTGTGGATTACACTACATGGCACAGCTATACTCTGTGAAACCCCTCGGCAGCTTTCCAGGGAGCTCGGGAACAAACACACAATGAACGCTCCTATGAAATGCATCTAAGAGCCTTACGCTTTAAGATCTTAACTATGTAGGTCTGAGCTATGTAGGTATGCGGGTAATGGCTAGAGTTTTGTTTGTTCGTTAGTGGTCCGGTCTGATTTAGAAGATCTCACGACCTGTATGGTCGCTTGCATTTCCCGTGAATTATCAAGAGTTTTTCAAATGATCCCGCTGACTAAGTAAAGCTGTTTAGTTCTGTTGCTAGCTAGCCCTGCGGAGGTGAATGGCACGTTGTCAAGTAGGCCGTGGTTGTTTGCAGAGTGCAAAATTGAACCAATCATAACAAGGTCTCAAGCGTGGATTATGATTGAAGTATCCCCTGTAGTAAAGCTGAGATTACCGCAGGTGCTCAAGTCTCAAGTTGGTGGGAACGCTCTAAACCTTGCGTGCATGTCTTGTCTTGAGCGGCTGCCCAAGTTTCAATGCAGTGTGTACTTGTACATAGCCTGGGAAGACGGACTGTAACATGAAATGTATAGTCTTGGCTTGCATCATAGGCACAATTGGCGTTCAAATTGTGATGTGTGCTAAGCCCATTCCAATGACTCTCTTCATAGATTCAAAACTAAATACTTGTAGAGCAAGGGTGGGGAACCTTTTTCATTCGAGGGGCCACTTCAAATTACTCTGAGGGCCGTAAAAGTCCTCCGAGGGCCGCACTATGAACACAAACCAGGATTTCCCCTGGCACTTTAGGCCTATATTGAAGGCAGCCACCTTTAAAACAGACCCCACCTTCTCTAGGTCCCCTGAATATAACTTAATTGTATTGCAGCAAATGCTATTTTTAAGATTCCTTTACAAAATATGTCATCTGTCATGAGATGCTGCATAACATTAAAATAGTCTCGGGGCCTGATAAAACGGCCTCAAGGGCCTCAAACAGCCCTCCAGACATGGGTTGGTTCCCCACCCCTGCTGTAGAGCGTGATGAGTAGAGGACAGAGCCAGGCCATATTCATGGCCCTGCTATGATTATCTTCAATGGTGCGAGGATAGGCTAGACCACATCATCAGGCTACGAACACGTTCTGCCAGTAGGGTTGCCCTAGTTTACCAGGCTCGTATTTTTTTACGCAAACATAGAAACTGAGCAAACTATACCCTCAAAGTCATATTACTGCCTAGGCAAACAGCTGTAATGGCTGCACTGCTTTTACACACTTTCTCACTGTGAAAAAGCAAGAGGTTTAGTTGCATGACAAATGAGGTGTTATGAAGTTAAATTCTAGTGTAAACTACAACAGACGTGTTACAATGTCAATTTCTAGTCTAAACCCGAAGTTTCGACAAAGTATTACTGCCTTTTTGGCACATGACTCAGGGGGTGTTATGAAGTCAATTCCTAGCCTAGACTCTTGTTTTGACAGAATATGTGTAGGCCTACTTACTGACTTGCTGCCTAGACTTAGTAGGGGCCGGGTAATGTTACAGACTGGTACTCTGATGCAAACATTAGTTTTCTTTCCAAATCAATCAGGAATTTCTGTTTTTTTTTCCTCCCCCAATCTGAATGCAATTATAAATCACCAAAGCCAACTGTATAACACATAATGTCCTCTGTATATGTTTGCACAGCCCTGTAAAGATGCAGCTGTGTGTTCCACTGTGCAGGGAAGCTGTCAGTGGGGGTTCAGTTGTGCCAGGCCCAGTGAGGCATAAGATTGTCATTACATTGTATGTATTGGATGGGGGTCCTTTCAGATAACTATATCCTCGGCCTGGCTGGCTGGATGGATGGTAGGGGTGTATATCACAGCCTGCATGACGGTACGATACGATATCGATTTATTAAAGCAGGGATTCGATTATTTTCGATATTTAAGAATTCCCCACGATACGATACGATTCGATTTTTTTTCCAATTACTTCTCCACTTGAAATTACTTTTCCATAGGAGCTAAGGCATTGGGCAGGGGCCAGCAATTCGATTATTTTCGATTCTTAAAAATGCCCCACGATTAGATTAAATCTTCGGCCGTAGGATTGATGCATTGTTACATTTCGATCATTATTTACATCCCTAGTTGGCTGGATGGTTGGGTGCTAATCCCATGAGGATCATGGCATCCTCTGTCTGGGCTCTGGGTTCTCTGGGCTGTGCTTTAGCCCTGCCTGTCTCCCTGCCTGCCTGCCTGCCTGCCTGCCTGCCTACCTGTCTCCCTGCCTGTCTCCCTGTCTCCCTGTCTCCCTGCCTGTCTCCCTCCTTCCCTGCCTGTCTCCCTCCTTCCTTGCTTGTCTCCCTGCCTGTCTGCCTGTCTGCCTGTCTCCCTGCTTGCCCGTCTCCCTGCTTGCCCGTCTCCCTGCCTGTCTGCCTGCCTGCTTTAGCCCTGCCTGCTTTAGCCCTGCCCGGGCCACACCACTCAGCTCAGCTCATCTCATCCCGGCTCTGCTCTGCTCTTCTCCACGCCGCCCTTTAATCAAAATAAAGAGGCCTTGATGGCCAGCATCGTCATAGCAACCGGGTTGAAACGCCGTTCCGCTCTCTTGTTGGCGTCTGAAAGGAGGAGGCTGAGGAGCACTCTGCGCATCTGCTTAGTGTACACACACACACACACACACACACACACACACACACACACACACACACACACACACACACACACACACACTCATGATACCCGTATGCACATAGTTGCACAAACATGCATCTTTAGTGCTTTATTTTTGTCCATAATTTGAAATAAATAGGATAAGTGGTCACATTTACCAGTTGCAACATGATTCGGTTATATGGCCATGACTTTAAGTAGTGCTGCATAGTACACACACACACACACACACACACACACACACACACACACACACACACACACACACACACACACACACACACACACACACACACACACACACACACACACACACACTGTATTATTCCATCCCGAGGGGCTTTTTAGTGGGTGATGAGGTTCGAAATGACAAGTTTGACCCTGCTGGACAAATGTGGTTTTGTTTGTTTGGGTTTGGAGGAGGAGGAGGAGGAGGGGGGTTGCCTGTCCTTGTCCTCTTGTCAGTCCTTTGGGGCTCAGCTCACTGGTGTTGGGTAACCTGACCAGCTCTGTGGATGGACTGGACAGGAGAAGTGTGTGTGTGTGTGTGTGTGTGTGTGTGTGTGTGTGTGTGTGTGTGTGTGTGTGTGTGTGTGTCTGTGTGTGTCTGTGTGTGTCTGTGTGTGTCTGTGTGTGTCTGTCTGTCTGTCTGTCTGTCTGTCTGTCTGTCTGTCTGTCTGTCTGTCTCTCTCTCTGTCTCTCTCTGTCTCTCTCTCTGTCTCTCTCTCTGTCTCTCTCTCTGTCTCTCTCTCTGTCTCTCTCTCTCTCTCTCTCTCTCTCTCTCTCTCTCTCTCTGTCTCTCTGTCTCAAGGAATTGGTGTATTTTCGCGAAAGAAGCCTATAGAACTGTTCTCTCTGTCCACTCTGTTCCGGAGCAGAGTTTACCTC
The DNA here is from genome assembly GCF_034702125.1 of Engraulis encrasicolus. Classification (NCBI taxonomy): domain Eukaryota; kingdom Metazoa; phylum Chordata; class Actinopteri; order Clupeiformes; family Engraulidae; genus Engraulis; species Engraulis encrasicolus. The sequence continues at coordinate 35,065,608 of NC_085858.1, read as the reverse complement.
GTGCTTCCGTGCGTTGTGCTGGTGCCGTGCTGCCGTGGCTGGCCTTAGCTTGGCCCCTATTCTGCTGAATCATGGCTCTCCAGCCAGCCGAGCCGAGGAAGCACAGCACAGCACAGCACGGGGAAACTGTTATCCTTAACATTCATCCCCTGCCATCACTCACACATCCTCCCCTGCTGCTTACCAGCTCCCAATACTGTGTGTGTGTGTAGTGTGTGTGTAGTGTGTGTGTATATACTGTTTGTGTGTGTGTGTGTGTGTGTGTGTGTGTGTGTGTGTGTGTGTGTGTGTGTGTGTGTGTGTGTGTGTGTGTGTGTGTGTGTGTGTGTGTGTGTGTGTGTGTGTGTGTGTGTGTGCGTGTGTGTGCGTGTGTGTGTGTGTGTGTGTGTGTGTGTAGTGTGTGTGTAGTGTGTGTGTTGTGCATACATGTTTGAGCTTCTTCTAGTGTAGGCTCTATTATTGTGAGTTTACATAAGTGCTCTTGTGGTTGGCAGTGTTTTGTATGACGATGTTTAGGGGGTGCAGGTGATGTTTGTTGTCATAACAGTGTCTTGAGGCTGCATGCTCCTGTCGTCTGTTCTGCTAGAGCTGCGTGTGTGTGTTATACCCTTTATGACAGTGCTGATGTTATTAATCCTAGAGCTCCACCCTCCAACCTCCCTCCCATCCAAAGTCTTCTCTGTCGTTCAGCCAGTTGGCCGCTGTGGCTATCATGTTATTGTGGCCTGGATGTGTTTGTCAGCAAACACATCCAGCAAAAGTATTTTGTGATGCCAGAAAGTTGCCATTTGAAATGACTTTATTTTTCTGTCATGTCAGTTACCTGTTTTTTATTTCAACTGAATGATCCTTCCTCCAAGACGGGTGATCTGGGCAGTAGTACTCGAGTCCGGACTTTTTTCTATGGACTTAGATTTGTCTTGGTCTCGCTATTAGCTGGACTCTAGACTTGTCTTGGACTCAGAAACTGCTCTTGCCAAATTAAGCTTTTGGACACGCCCGGGTCTGTCTTTATTTCGTTTAGAACACTGGCCATCATATTCTAAAGTAGTGCTTGAAATCCAACAACAAACAAGATTGTCTTAACATCTATGGCATATAGACCTAGTCTGGTCTGTATAAAGGTGGACTTGACCACAGCCCTGCCCATGATTCCATACTTTTTAATCTAGAGGTTGTGTGTTTACAACCTTGTACTGCTTTGGAGAAGTGACTCCATATACTTTTATGCCATTTTGTACACTGTATCGGCATGATTGTCCGAGGCTGTGTGTTCATTTTTAGTGTCCTACTTTCCATCCGGTTTTCTTTTTGTAAGCTTGTGTTTCCAGGTATTGCCTTCCCTTCCCTTCCCTCTGTTGTGGTGTAAAGGTAGCAAGCAGACAGACGGCTCATTCATGAGGGCCTGATCTCAGGAAAATGAAGCCTCTATCGAGTGCCCTCATCAGCAGGCGGTGCTGTGCCGTTTGCATGCTACTTTGCATTCCGGGAGAAAACACCAGGTTTAGGCCCACATGGCGAAGAGAGAGGGAGAGAGAGGAGGAAGGAGGGGAAAGAGGGAGAGAGAAATAGGATCACAGAGAGGAAGAAAGAAATGGATCAATAGAATGGGGAGCATGATGAGATGCAGGACAGAGAGAGAGAGAGAGTGAAGGAGAGAGAGAGAGAGGGATGGGTAGAAAGAGATGGGGGAAGAGAAAGAAAGTGAACCAGAGACCGTGAAAAGGAGAGAGGGAAAAGCGTGGGTAGGGGTAGGGGAGAGGGTAGTGAGAAATTGTGTGTGTGTGTGTGTGTGTGTGTGTGTGTGTGTGTGTGTGTGTGTGTGTGTTGTATGTATGCGCAGCGTGCGGGGGTAATGTCCCATTTTACTGTGTTGCAAGAGTCTTTCTTTTCTGTGTCCTCCAACCTAATTACAGAGGAGCTGGGAGAACAGAGCAGAGGAATGGTGTCAAATTCAGCACCCCTCTTCTTTTTTATCGTGCTCTCAGACGCTCATTCAAGTTTAAAATACTGAGAGGTGCTGCTGTGCAGCCTAAGCCAGGAGCAGTGGCATCCAGTGTACCCCTCTCTGCCAACACTGAGGCTAGGGGGTCTCACAGTAGCCCCCCAGGGGTGGGGACATGGATGGCCTCTCACCGTAACCAATGGTGCCACTTAGCAATTAGTAAAGCAAATTGAACTGTAAGTCAACCTTAGTGTTTTGTGTTATGTTAGCCATTTATGTTAGTGTTTTGTGTAATTACATACGTTTGTATGACCTTTTTTACAACCTGTGTACACATGCACGGGTGAATATTGCTTTATTTTATACATACCGCCTCATTAATTATATCCCCGAAACGCGGAGCGTCGGGGATGTAATGGTTTTGCGTGCGCCGCCTCCGCTGCCGCGTCCGCCGCCGCGTAAGGTCTTTCGTGTTAACGCGATAACTTTTGAACGGATGTTTGGATTTGTCCCAGATTTTTTGGGTGAATGCTCTAGGGCCGGTTCATGAACTGATTCGAGTTTGGAGGTCAACACTTTCCAGATGGCTGAATTCAAGATGGGCGAATTTTTGTTTGGCCCTTAACTTCTGACTGGGTGGATGGATTTCTCCCAGATTTGGTGTGTTAATGCTCTAGGGTAGGTTCATGAACTTATTGGAGTTTGGAGGCCACACTTTCAAGATGGCTGAATTCAAGATGGCTGAATTTTGGTTTGGCCCATAACTTCTGACCAGTTGGATGGATTTGTCCCAGATTTGGTGTTTCAATGTTCTAGGGTAGATTCATGAACTGATTAGATTTTGGAGGCCAATAATTTCAAAATGGCGGAATTTTCATTTGGCACTTAACTTCTGACTGGGTGGATTGATTTGCCCTGTAACACTTTATTTTAAAGGTTCACCCTTTCAGTGGATCTACCACATTAAGTACAGTGTAATAACCAGCGTAATGTATTTAATACCATGTAATAACAGTGTAACACCAGTGTAACAACATGCAATACCTGTAATACCAATTATTATCATATACGTTTATGAAAAGGTGGACGGGAGTGGTAGGAATGATGGGGGACTGGAAGCCTCGCGTTTCGGGGATATACCTTAAGCAGTCGAAGGCGACTGCACAGGCAGTCTAGTTTTTGAGTGGCACCATCGGAGGAAGTGGCAGTAAAACTTCCATCACTGCACGATCTTCCCCAGGCATCTAATAGCAGTCATTGCTGCCAGCAGGACTCAGACACCTACACGCAAGCACACATGCAAGTCCTGCTCTTCCTCCTCCTTGTTGTACTCTCCCTGGTTTGGCGGTCTAGGAACAGGTCTTTCAGCAAGCAAGGGAGGGCGGCAGGTTGGATGATTGTGTGTGTGTGTGTGTGTCCTCTCACACCTGTTGCAGGATGTGCTTGTGTTAGGTGCCCCTGACTTGGAGCCGGTGGTGAATGCAGCACAACCTGTTTCCTGGGCCCAATAAAACAGTGTGCCTCTCGGCCTCCTGGTGTTTCGATGGCTTTCCTTTTTCTTTTCTTTTTTTCTTTTCCATGGAGTGAGTATCAGGTGTTTGCTGGCTGAAAGTGATCCCTGATCGTGTTCCCAGTTCCGCGGTGGACAATGAACAGAAGGTTGCCTCTCTGTACTTCCCTTTCTCTTTAGAAGGAGTCAGGCTTTCAGTCGCCCGGAACGTGGTAACTGGAATCATGTTTGTTAGGAATTGTTGATTTGGTTGTCATGTTCTTTGTACATGTTTTATTAATTTTGTAAATGGTTAAACTGGCAGTGTAGATCTGTGCCATTCTATTGGTTAGAGATGATTAGTAATCCTAACACGTGGCTTTCCTTATGAGTCACTAAGCTCAGCACTGAAGCAGTTGGGGACCAGGTCTGGACTGTGCTACTGCCCCTGTCAGATGGTTCTGACAAGTGTGTCAGTGTCAGTGTACATAAACACACACACACACACACGCGCACACATCCCTGCAGGAGAAGAGCAATGCATTGTGTGTGTGTGTGTGTGTGTGTGTAATGGTGCAAAGTGCACCCTTGTAGGAGAGGAGCAATGCACTGTGTGTGTGTTTTATGTGTGCTACAGGGGAGGGGTGTGCTGTGTGAATGGATGCTGCTGCTGCTGCTGCCGCCTCCCCAGAAGCAGCCAGGCATGCATGCAGGCAGGCCGAAGCGGAAGTGTTTGTGCTGGGAAAAGGCCGACTAGCTGAAACCAGAGCTCACCCTGTCATCCTAGTCTAAGCCCTGCAGCCCACGACATGGTGCCACTGCCAGCACCGCCCCTCTCTCTCTCTCTCTCACTCTCACACACACACACACACACACACACACACACACACACACACACACACACACACACACACACACACACACACACACACACACACACACACGCGCTCTCTCCACACACACACACGCGCTCTCTCTCTCTCTCTCTCTCTCTCTCTCTCTCACACACACATCTCTCTCTCTCTCTCTCTCTCTCTCTCTCGCACACACACACATACTCTCTCTCTCTCTCTCTCTCGCACACACACACATGCTCTCTCTCTCTCTCTCTCTCTCTCTCTCTCTCTCTCGCACACACACACATGCTCTCTCTCTCTC
>NC_085858.1:35051016-35058516 GCF_034702125.1 Engraulis encrasicolus | reverse complement strand
CGCGTGTGTGTCCATGCATGTGAGCTGGTGGTCAACCCAGTGTGTGTGGATGAATAATTAAGCAGGTGTGCGTGGTGGCCAACTCCAGTTCGCATCAGAGCCTCACCAAAGGCATCCTGGCTGATCTGGGGAGCACCCAAATGTCACAATCAATCCCACTATCGACCCTGCTGCCTCCTGGCCATGCGCAAGGATGCTTTCACCCCCCCTACCATCACACACACACACACACACACACACACACACACACACAGAGTCTTGTGCATATCCAGGCTAATGACACACACACACCCACAACACATGTGCAACAACATCCATGTCACACACACACACTTACACGTTCAATGCTGCCCCCTCCCCACCCCATGCGTTGGCCAGGGCGTAGTGCTCTTGTGCTCAGCTAGGCGTATGACTAGAGGGGTGGGGGAGGATGATGGTGTTTATCTGGTGAGTCTAGAGATTAGGAGACATCAAAGACAACCCCCTCTTCCTCTCCCCTCCTCCATATCCGACATCTCTAACACCCTTCACATCCTCCTCCACCCCCCCCCCCCCCATCCTCCCTCCCCCCATCCCCCTACTCCACTTCACCAAAGGTCCCTGAGGATGCTGGACGTGAGCGGCAGATTGTAGACATCTAGCTTTAGGGGACAAAATCATTTCACATCATTTTTTATCTGTTTTGTTTGGTGGTGTTATCCTCTTCTGTCCTTTTGTGGAGCTGTCTCCAAGACACATTTCTACCTGGTGGAGACCAATGAAGAAACCTAACCTAACCTGGTCACATACTCATTCTGGCCAGTCCCTAAAACGCTAGTCCTAGACCTTTGTTGACCAGTCAGTGAGTTAAATAAACACCTATTTTTACTTCATGGATAAAATGAAGTACTTGGGTTTAGGGACACTGATGGGACATCTAATGTTTAAAAGCAGCATTGTCCACTTATGCCTGTTTTCCACTGCAGGTTTTCTGGTAGGCCCACAGCACGACTCGGCCGCCACACACACTTTTTGTTTTACGATTGAGCCGTGTCATGCCTATTCAAAAAGGAAAAAGTGGCGGCCGAGTCGTGCTGTGTCGAGCTGTAGGCCTACCAGAAAAATGACAGTGGAAAGAGGCATTAGTGTGAACATGTACTGTATATAAAGTAATAATCACCTTTATTAATGATTAATAAATAAATCACGGACATCATGGGACCCATAGAGTGGTGCTATGTGTATGGCTCAGGGTGCACAGTAAGAAGCAAAAGACTACACCACGCATGTTTTTTTCCTCCCCAAGCTTTACATGACATGGCCATTTTTTCCTGTCGCTAGGCTAGGCTAGGCAGCGTTAGCCACCACCAGTGTTACCTCAGGGGCTGCTGCTGCATGTAGCCTGTTGCGTCATCATGGCGTTTGTGCTGTGCTGTATTGATGTGCTTGGGCCTGGTCAGGGGGTGCACAGCACGTTGCACAATGGATCAGGTGGACTGGACAATGGCTGGTCAGAAGAGAGCTCGGGCCTGTGCACACAAAGGCTCTGATACAGAGACGTGGGGGCCAGCCCATGGTTGGCCAGCATTGACCCGGGTCTTCCTCCTTGTTGTGTGCACGTGTCTGTTTTTTTGTGTGTTTGTTCATGTTGTGAATGGTTACAGTGTGCGTGCATGCGTGAGTGTTGTCGGTATGTGTTTGTGTTTTGGATGTTGCCTGTCAATATTTTAGTGTGCATGATGTGTGTCATTTTTGTGTGCATGATGTGTGTCTTTTTGTGTGTGTTTGCCATTTCTGTGCAGCCTGAGCATTTTCGTGTACGTGAGCGTGCGTGCATGGGAACGTCCGTCTGTCTGTCTGTCTGTCCATCCGTGCATGCTTGTCCCTATGTGACTGTGTGTGTGTGTGGCATGCACAGCACATGACATTGGGCATTTGGATCATTCCTGCCAAAAGCAACAGTGTCCACTCCGGCCCCCTTCTGGGCCCTGAGCCTGCCTGCCTGCCTGCCTGCCTGCCTGCCTGCCTGCCTGCCTGCCTGCCTGCCTGCCTGCCTGCCTGCCTGCCTGCCTGCCTGCCTGCCTGCCTGCCTGCCTGCCTGCCTGCCTCCCTCTCCGGTCTTCGTTAGGAGCCAGCCCTTGGCTCTTTCTGGCCTTGCGCATCCTTGACTGGCTGGCTCATTTAAGTGTTAACATTGCTCTAATGGCCGGCCCCTACAGGGGATGAGAGTGGGTGACCCCTCTAACCGTCTTAAGAAGGTCCTCTGTCTCTTTGTATGACCATGGACTTCCTGTGAAAAAAATACTTTTTTCTAAATGTATCAAGGTATAGATGTATTTACAGTTTGAATACGTGGGCCAATGTACAGTCATTGGAATTACCTTTTGTTAGTTCAAATATGTCTCTTTATAAATGGAAAGTAAAATAATACCGGTCAATAGCCTAATCATAAAATAAACACGTTGTGCAAAAGCATGTTTGAAGTAGAGCCGTCAATCCATAACCCTAGCTACAACTTTCCTGTCAGTTGTTGAAGGCCAGTCGTGGACTAGAAACTGGAACGGAAATTTCCATCCAAAAAAAAATCTATGGCTAGATTCTACGGTCAGGAAACGGGTCTGTTTCTGGAGTAGTTTCTGTGCGGTAGTTGAAGTGGCGTCATCCTGTGAGGTTGCGCTCTCGTCGTGTAGTGATGTGGGAAAACTCTCTCTCTCTCTCTCTCTCTCTCTCTCTCTCTTTCTCTCTCTCTCTCTCTCTCTCTCTCTCTCTCTCTCTCTCTCTCTCTCTCTCTCTCTCCCTCTTCGCCGAGCGTCCTGTGTTGTTTGTCCTCGTTGCGGAGGCATATTTAGGATTGTGGGAGGAGCCATTTCCCTGGCTGTGTTGTGTGGAGCTCAAGCGTGTTTGCATGTACTGTGTCTGCTTCTGTACATGCGCTGTGGGTTTCTCTCTGCCACACAGTGTCTGTGTGTGTGTGTGTGTGTGTGTGTGTGTGTGTGTGTTTGCCTGCCTGCCTGTTTGCTTATCGGGAGTACTCTACTTGTGTGCATTAGAAGTGTACGTATGCTATTTGTGTGTGAATAGATTGCATGTGTTTTTTCTGTGACACTGCATGTTTTGCATACGGTTTGTAATGTGTTATTGTGCCTTATGCTTGGCTGCCCTCAGGCTTGTTTGTGTGTGTGACTGTGACTGTGAGAGTGGTAGCAGGTGTTCTTCATACTCTCTCAGGGTCATTACATCAGTGATACACACACACACACACAGACACACACACACAGAGACACACACACACACACAGACACCATACCCTGCCACCCTTATGCCACCCATCTGCCCTGGCGTTCAACCTCAGGCAGAGCTGTGGTGTCTGTGGTGGCGCACCATGCAGTTCTGTAAGCCGGTGCCGTTGCCCCTGCTCAGCCTCAGTCCCTGGCTCCTGCTCAGGCTCCGTCTCCGGCTGAGTCCCCTGGCAGTGGCCCTGGCTCTGTGGCGGTGGGTGTGGTGACTGACTGTGGTGGCAGCGGGTGAAAGTGGGTCAAGCAGCAGCATTAGGGCAGAGCTGCCCACTGCAGTAGCAACGACAGTCAGCTGCAGCCCGCATGCGTGCATGCATTTATTCGCGGACACACACACACACGCACACGCCTTCTCTCATTTTCCACCTGCTCTTTTTTTTTTTTTTGTAGATATTTTTTGATGGGCTTTTTGGGCCTTTATTTCGGATAGGACAGTGAAGGTGCGACAGGAAGCGAGTGTGGAGAGAGATGGGGAAGGGTTGGGAAATGACCCCGTCCGGTCTCGAACCGGGGTCCCCATGGGCATGCAAGCCCAAGTGTGTGGGGGCTTAGCGCGCTGCGCCACAGCGCCCCCATTTTCCACCTGCTCTATTCTCCTGCACCCATTTATACACACACACACGCATACAATCCGTGTCGATAACATATACTCACCTTGGCACAATCCATGCACACACACACACAAAGATTTCTTCATTCATATAAAGCTCACAAATGGGTTCTTTTTTGTGCATGATGAAATATTTTAGCAACCAAAGGGGATTTTACAATCCCCATAGTCTCCAATGGGAAAATTGGAATTTTAATTTGGCCCCCTAAAACCACCAACCTAAACCACTCCCCCTAAAAAAACGAGTGTCCTACTTTGCCAAATGTGGCCAGTCCCCCGACACCCACACCCCATGAGCGCTTACCTCTCCTCTGGCCTAGAAATGGTGTGCATGTAGTACTATACGTATGTGCATGCATATCCATCCTTTTGGCACTTTTAGCCATGCATATCCATGTTGGCATGGGGTGCAAGTCAAAACTGTAAAGTAAACCTCAAAAGACCAAATGAAAATATACACTAGTCTGAAGATCTCAGCTTTCCATTTTCAGTTCTTTATTTTGTTATTCCTCTCACAAGGGCTATGGGGACTCCAAATGTCACTTGATATCTGAAGAAGGGACATATTAGAATGTTGAAAATGTCACTAAATGAATACATGAAGGGAAGCTCTTCGTTATGCAGATACCCATTTGGTCTTTTCTGCCACACCCATGCAATTCCATCCATCATCACTACTGCAGGTCTGCAGGCAGCCACGGCACTGCAGGACACTAGCCCAGCCGAGCCCAGCCCAGCCCCCCACTCACCACTCCTCAGATTGGGGATAAAGATCTGCGAAGATTAGGGATAATCTGCCATCCAGACTACCATGCATGTCATCAGAGCAGCTCATAGTAAAGCGCTGGCTTGGGGCTGCATGGATGCTGTTGGACACGTCATGCCGTTTACCTTTACGTCTATAAACAGTCCCCGTAATCTGGATGACCCTTTGAGGGGAAGGGCATGGCACAGGCCTATTACAAAAGGTGCTTAAAGGTCCATGTTTGTCACATTTAAAGTGTTCATTGTGAAACAACGATGTTGTTTTGAATGTGTCCATTCAGAAACATGCTCTATTTTGTGAGTACTCAGCACCACCACTGCCATCCATTTCAAGTGTTCCTATTGGCTTGAAGAGGGTCCAAACTCCATATTTTTATCAGCCATTTTGAACTGTTGGCTAATCAAGGACAGACGCAGTTCCGTATGTGTTCTTCATTTACCATGACATGGCTTTTTAAGCACGAAGTTGCCATATTGGCAAGAGGCACACCGCGCATGGAAGAAATTCAGGTCTTTGGACCTTTTAAGTAAAGTCAAAATATAGTTATAATCCAAGGGCCAGTTTTCATTTATTGATGAGGGTTTGCCCATATATTTCCCTGTTATTGGCATAGGTCTAAGTAAATAAATGATCATATTTAACGCAGCATGGTATATCTGTAGATTCTGAAAAATATGAGGAAGGCAAAACGTTGAAAAGCATCTGTGTAGTAAAAGTAAAGTTAATGCCTGTTGTGACCTATCCTTCTTATTTTTCAGTTGTACATCATTTTGGTCAGCACTCTAAAAGAATACAAAAATCTGTTTGGGTGAAGTCTGCTCCAACCTTTATGAACATGCCTGTAGAGTCTACCACAGACCCCCTATTGGTTTGTTGGTGGTTAGCAATGCTAGACTGCTTGGGGTACTATTTCAAGGTCGGACATGTCCCACTTTTGGGGGTCTGCTGGTCTCTGATTGATTACATCATGATGACATGATGTTGCTTATACACAACAGATGCCTGCTGTAGTGTGGACCCAACCCGGGGGGCATTGACTTCACTTCCAAGATGGCTGCCAGATGTTGTGCTAGCAAATGGATGAGGCAAACATTGGATTCCTGCGCGTAGTGTAGCTGGCCTTGGCCGTGGCCCAAACAACTAAGGCACCCGGGGACCCGGGTTTGATTCTGGCCCCAGGTCGTTTCCCGATCCTCCCCCATCACCCCCTAACACTCGTTTCATGTCTCTCTCCTTAATATCCTGTCATAAATAAAGGTAAAAGCCAGAAAAGCCAAATAAATCTGACTAGTGTAGCGGAGCTTTGGTTTAGATCAACGTACCCTCATGAAGTAATGTGCTGTGAATGTCAAATTTGAGTGTTGCAGCCATTGTTGTGTTATTTTAATGCCTTCTCCAAGTTTCAGGCTGTTTTAAACCACTTCAGCTTGTTCATAACCAACACAGACACCCTGACATTGGGGCCGGGTGTCTGCCTGTACCGTGCGATCTCCACTGCTTTGTCAGTTTGAATCAATGCCAGCTGTGGTCGGCTTCTGCCCCAGAGGACTCCTCACATATTCAAACCCTCTCTGCTTTGCCATGGCTAATATTTGTACCTTCCCATCCACAACACATTTGATATATCTAGTTTTTTCTTTCTCCCTCCATCGCTCCGCCTGACAGTTTGTCATCAACCTCAGAAGCCTGTTTGTTTATGTACTAGTAATGTGTTGCAAAAAAAGGGGTGAATGTTGCAATGTTTACCAAGCATGTCTCTGTATCCAGATGGGGTCTGGTGGTGCTGCAGGGGGTGGGATGGGATGGGGTAGGGGCAGGTGGATGATTTAAGCCAGTACAGATTACTCCTCGATGTCAGAGTGTCTCTATGTATCCCAGTGATGTGTGTGTGTGTGTGTGTGTGTGTTTGTGCGTACATCCCTAGAAGTCTCAGTCATAGCTCAATGATATGGTCTGTTGAAAATCTGCCCTGCTGGGGGATGGGGGGCCCCCCTCTGATCCCCATTTATCTACAGCTGAGAGCAGAAGGGCAGACTGGGGGCAAGAGGCAGGAGGGTGGAAGAGTAGGGTGGTGGGCTGGGGGCAGGAGGCAGGAGGGTGGAAGAGTAGGGTGGTGGGCTGGGGGCAAGAGGCAGGAGGGTGGGCAGGGGGTAGAAGAGTAGGGTGGAGGGGATGGACGTGTGCTAGTCAAGCTGGGTGTTTGGGAATTGGGGTATGGAGGTCTGATGGCTTTTGATGTGGGTAGAGGCTTCTGGCCATTTTTACCGGGCCAAGCACAATGTCATCTGAAGGCCCCACCCACCCAATACATACAGTACAATGTAATGACAACACAAATCTGCCCCCCCCCCCTTCTCCCTCTCTCCCTGGGCCTGGGACAACTGACCCTTTTGTGTAACCCCTGTCAGCTTGCATGGGTAGGGTGGTGGGGGACATGAGCGAGCCGAGTCAGGCTGGATGTTTGCAGGGCTGGACTGGGGAGGGAATAGGGCCCGGGCAGTTTTGTCTGCCTCTCATAATTAGCGGCGCAGAACTGACTCACCGGTGGGCCCCACATCCTTGTGGGCCCCTATTTTCAGAAATGTAAAAAATAATATATATTTTTTTTACATTTCTGAAAATAGGGGCCCATGAGGTCGCAGGGCCCACCGGGAAATGCCCGCTATGCCAGATGGCCAGTCCAGTCCTGGATGTTTGGGATTTGGGCGGCGGGGGTCGGGGGTGGGGTCTGGTGGCTTAAAGCATGGTGGAGCTGGAGCTGGCCAGGGCTTACTGTAACCTCAAGCCTAATCAGGCGGCCCAGTGCTGACGAGCCTTTGTTGGGATCAGCCCCATGGTGATGCTGAGCA
>NC_085858.1:35041016-35048516 GCF_034702125.1 Engraulis encrasicolus | reverse complement strand
TGCAGAGAAGTCTTTAGTCTCCCAACACATACACCAACACATACACATGCAGACATCACAAGTGAATGCACTAAAGCACACCACATACAAAATGTATGCAGACAGACATCAAGCAAATGCACTTGCAAGCATACACAAGTGCGCGCACACAAACAGAAGAAATGTGTGCACGCAACAATTACAAAACCCACACACAGTACATCACACCCACACACCCACAGAGGAAGCCCCTAGATGCAGATATTCAGTCTCGTTTAAGTCTCTTTAAGTCTTCCCTCTCCAAGTCCTCCCTCTCTTCAAGTTTTCTCTCTCTTCAGTCCTTCCTCTTCTTCAGCTCTTCCCTCTCTTCAAGTCTTTTCTCTTCCTCCGCTCTTCACTCTCCTTCACTCCTTTATAGTCCTCCTCTCTCTTCAGCCCTCCTCTCTCCTCAGCTCTTTCCTTTCCTTTAGCTGTTCCCTCTCTTCAGCTCTTTCCTCCACTTTGCTCTTCTCTCTCTCTCTCTCTCTCTCTCTCTCTCTCTCTCTCTCTCTCTCTCTCTCTCTCTCTCTCTCTCTCTCTCTCTCTCTCTCTCTCTCTCTCTCTCTCTCTCTCTCTCTCTCTCTCTCTCTCTCTCTCTCTCTCTCTCTCTCTCGTCTCCCAAGACGCCACTCAGGAAATTTTCCATGAACAGGAAGTGCAGGGGGTGGAGGATGACACTGGAACCTTCCCTCTCTCTCTCTCTACACATACACACGCACACACATACACACACACGGCCCTCCTACAACAGAGAGAGGGAGAGAGAAAAGAGAGAGAGAGCGAAAGACAGACTAGAGAGAGCGAGAGAGAGAGGAGTCAGAGAGAGAATAGAGAGAGAAAGAGAGGGAATGAGTGACTTAAAATGACAAGAGACAGTGAGTGAGGAGAGCAGGACGAGTGAGAGTGAGAGGGAAAGAGAGAGAGTACAGAGGAGAGATTGGGGGAGAGAGATTGACTGAGCTGCAGAAGGGATTTGGGTTGTTCTGGCTTAAATGAGAATGTTATGTGACAGGGCACCCCCGGCAGCAGGGGTACACCCCCTAGTCAGTCTGACCCCCCCACACACACACACACACACACACACACACACACACACACACACACACACACACACACACACACACACACACACACACACACACACACACACACACACACACACACACACACACACACACACACACACACACACACACACACACGGCAGCAGGGGTACACCCCCCAGTCAGTCTGACCGTTAGACACACACACACACACACACACACACACACACACACACACACACACACACACACACACACACGCACACGCACACACGGCAGCAGGGGTACACCCCCTAGTCAGTCAGACCGTTAGAGACACACACACACACACACACACACACACACACACACTCCTGCATGCATGCACAAACATCCCCTACAGCCTCGGCTTCTCCTTAGCAGTGGGGCAAGGTCAGCAATTTTGACACACACACACAGTTTACTTCTTTATTTGGATTGACAGATAGACATTTATCATAGCACAAGCCAAATTTTATAGGAGTTTACACAAAACAAAAACAAAAAACACACACACACACACGCACACGCACACAGTTTTGTTCACAGATGTGTGCTGCCCCAACATAGTATCCAGAGCAACAAGAAATGTGCTACAATGAAATATTCATATTCACAAAAAAAAAGACTTGTGGACAATCGTGCATACACATCTAGACAGGCACACACGCATGCAGACTCATGTACACCCATTCACATTCTAGATACTTATAAAACCCTTCCCCTGAGACACACACACACACACACACACACACACACACACACACACACACACACACACACACACACACACACACACACACACACACACACACACACACACACACACACACACACACACACACACACACACACACACACACACACACACACACACACAGCTGATGTAGGTAGACAGCGGGGAGGGCAGAGAGCAGGCGGTGGTGTAGGAATGTGTTATGATCAGGGCTTTGAACCGTTATTTTTTTCCAAACGTTCTGTTCCGAACAGAAACGGAATTATAACGTTTTCGGTTATGAGTTCCACCAATAAATTGACGTTCCCGAACCGGTTAGAACAGAAAAATATTGTTCCCGGAACGGTTAATTTCGTTCCTGTCAGCTGATTACTCCCCATAGGCCTAACGGACGTTAATTAACCAAGAAAGACGGAAGTGCAAATGAGTCTACAGACTACATTCCAAACTGTTTATTCAAGCGGATGAAATGAATATCCTCCAGAATTTTGTCATTCAGGGACGACCTAAGCAGAGAAGCGGATAATAAAACTCAGTGATGAAAATGCGCGCTCCACGCTGACTTGGGTCACGGGTAGCGCTATGATGGACATTGTGAGTTTGTGCATATTTGAAGCGGCCATGGATGCCCAATAACGTTGAACATTTTCGGTGCGCTTTACACACGCTTCTCTGCAATGTCTTACAATGATGCAATGGAAACTCTGCCCTTTTGCAAGACAGTGGTTTCTCGTATTTAACCCCTTAGCGCAGCAATATGGCTCTCTGTAATGTCATGCCAATGTTGTTATGATGTAGTTAAGCATTTTCAGCAAGTGAATAGGGTCGCCGGCGACCCCTGCTGCAGTAAGAGGCTACGATGTGGAGTGGAGACTTTGTAATCCACAGCTCTCTCTCCATTCAGTCAGAGAATGTCTGATGTCACACAGGACATGAACCTCAGCTGTCATGGTAACGTGCGCAGGAAAATAATTACTTTTTTTTTTGTTTGAGGAACGGAATTAACCGGTATTAACCGGTTACCATTATTTTTAAATAAGTGTTCCGGTTCCAGAACATAAAAAATAATAACGTTTCTGGTTTCGTTTCTGTTCCCTGTAAAATACAAAAAGTTCCTGGTTTTCGTTTTCCTTCCTTGAACCGGTTCAAAGCCCTGGTTATGATGACCTGTAGGCTGCTGCTGCATGGTGCTGCACAGTGCTGCTGCTGCTGGGTTAATGATTATAACAGAGACCATGCCTGTGGTAAACCCAGAGCAGGAGGGAGGAGTGTACACACACGCGCACACACACACACACACGCACACACACACACACAGCACACACACCTCGTAGTGTTCGCATACACATAATATTTATCTGTCCTTCTCTTGCTCTCTCTCTCTCTCTCTCTCTCTCTCTCTCTCTATCTCTCTCTCTCTCTGTGTTTCTTGCACTTGCGTGGACACACACACAGTCGCATTCTTTATCTGTGTTCCAGAGTGTCCTGAACATTACACCAGATAACATGGACGACGCTGTAAGCATGTTTAGTCTAATCTTGATTGTGGATTGTCCACTGTGTTGTAATATATTCCATATCAATTATACGCTCCCTTTTTATTGCGACTTGGGGGTTCTCCAAGATATCCTTGGCAGTAGAGATCTATTTGCTGGAAGTTTTTTTTAGTGTGTGCGTGTGTGTCTGCTTCTGCATCTGCATGTGTGCCTGCTTGTGTGTCTGCGCACACGCGTATGTGTGTGTTTGTGCGTTCACGTTTCTGTCTCCATGTTTGTCTCCATGTCTGCCTCCATGTCTATGTGTGCGTGCATGTGTGTGTGTGTCTGCGTGCGTTCGTGTGTCTGCATGTGTGTGTGTCTGTGGCGTCTGTCTGCATGTGTGTGTCTGCAACTGCGACCCACTTTGTCATGTCCCTGGCTTGGCTGCTGTGCTGTGCTGTGCTGTCCTGTCGGGCTGTGGGGATGGCTAGTGTACTAGTAGAAGAGGAAGTCTGGCCTGGCAGGCAGACAGACGGGTGTCCTTGGACGTCCTTCTGACGTCTCTGACAGCGCTCGGCCATAAACCTCCAGACCTGGACTCCATCCATGACGGGGTCTCCACTATCCCTTCATCGCCCACACTTTCACTCTTCCCCTCTCTCTCTTTTTTTCCCTCTTTTTCTCTCACGGTCTCTCTCTGCCTCACTTACTCTCACAGCCTGTCTTTCTTTGCCTTCATCCGTCATTTCAACTCTTTTTTTTTTCTTCCACTTTCTCTCTTTCCCTTTCGACTCTTCTCAGCTGTCAGCTGAGGGTCATCATGGGGTCCTGCAGCCCTGCAGTCCTGCACCAGCTCCTAACACACACCACGCAGCACCTAATGGAGAGGGAGAGAGAGAGAGAGAGAGAGAGAGAGAGAGAGATAGAGAAAGGAAGAGGGAGGAGAGGGCAAGCGACAAAGTGAGAGAGTGGCATAGTGAGCAAGAGAGCAAGCACACAAGAGAATGAGAGCGAGAGAGAGAGAGAGAGGGAGATGACACACACTAGGTCTGGCACTTTAGACTCTGACGGAGACATGGCGATCATCATAACGTGTTATAACGTTAATACTTCGGCAATTTATCTTAAACTGTGAAATGATAATCAAATGACCTTGCTGATCTTGCGAACCTCCCATTCTTGCTTGAGTCAGAGTAGTACTCTTATTGATGTATTCAGTAGTGACATACTACATGATTGTGGAGGCAGGGCTTTTTCTGAACGGGGAAATAGGGGCGCTCCACCCTCATACCTCCGCGGGTGCGCCCTCATACTTCTTTTTTTTTAATATACAAAATACTTTTTTGAGCGCCCCTAGTAAATTTCTCAGTCACGGGGGCCCGCAACCTGCCATGATGCTCCCTCATGCCAAAAATTCCTAGAAAAAGCCCTGGTGGAGGAGTGGGGTCTTGTGCTTTTTTTTTACTCACTAGGTCTGCCTCACACTAGGAGCGTGTCAATGTCAGCTGGGACATGAACTGCAGCTGGATTATGCTATGATGTCATCAGTGGCCTGAAATCAGTTTCTCTTCTACACGCTAACGTTGTCGACTCAGCCATCACTCAGTGTGGTTTGGTCAGGCTGCTTGCTCTCTCAGATAGGGTTAAGTAATATATTTTTCATCCAAAGTCCTGGCGTCACACATTCTTGGAGAATTGAACTTGGACTGACCGTGGCGGCTTCAGCCACATCTCATGATGTCCTGTTATGACTCCTGTTATTGGAGTTGCAATACAGATACGCAACAGACATGCATTTTTGATCGCTTCTTGACTGAATAAATAATGTTACACGAGGCAGGCGTTTGACTTGTATTCTCTGGGGGTCCACAGAGGCTTATTGCTGCTGTGGGACAGCAGGCATTAGATATGTTAAGTCAAAGAGTTTACTGTACCTGTTCTTTCTTGTGTGCTTGATGGTGCATTAGCATCAGATGCTATTGTGTTGAGTAGTGTTGAAGTGGTAATCTGCCACCTTGGGTCAAGCAGTTTATCATTAAAGCTTATACATCAGGGTAACCACTACAGTACATTCAACCAGTGAGTACACACAGTCATAAATAATTAATGATCCACAGATATGAGACCGTTCACGTGAATGAGGCCTTGGTTATAACTCCAGTCTCTGTGTCGGCGTCTCTGTGCTGGACAGGAAGACTCCCACCTCCTGTTTAGTCAGCACAGCTGCCAGGGCTTTTCCTGGTTGCTCTAGGAGTCTAGGACCTTCACTCAGTCTGGCAGGCTTCTCCAAAACACTTAAAGGTATCCAGCTCACACTAATTGATCTCACCTCACCTGGCTCTCGACCAAGCCACGTGGCCTTGTGTGGCATATAGGTGTCACTCTAAAGGTGCACCGTGTACTATGTACCAGTACCAGTACCAGTTGTAGTACCATGTACCACTTTCTTTCTGGGATTCATGCTGCCCATTCACAAATGTTACCTCTTTTCACGAACTCTTACCACCACTCTCAAATTCCAAGTATTCATTATGACTGGGGAAAATGGCAATTGTCCATGTCCGCCATTTTGAATTTACATAATTTAGACATTTTTAGCTGCAAAAATTACTGTAATTTGGTCATACTAGTTAATATTAGTTCATTATTTAGTAAATATTCATGAAAAGATCCCATTTGGCGATAGGCAGGACCGTTTCAATGAGCAGGATAGTTGCAACACCTACTCTGGCCATTATCCTACACAGTGCACCTTTTTAAGGGTCCGGTGGAAGGTAAGCTCGGGTTTGTGTGTGACATGACTTATGGTCAAGTCAAGGATATGGGCAATAGGAAACTTTCTTTTTGCTGGAGTCTGGTCCAAAGTCTTTCTATAGCATTTAAAGGTACCCAGCTCGCTCTAATTGAGTTCATGTCACCTGGCTGCTCACTCACCACGATGTGTAGCCTTGTGTAAGTGTAGCCTATGGGTGTCACTTGAAGGCTCTGGTGTCGGGGCCCCGCTCAGGTTTATAAGCGTGTGACGTATATGAGGTCGGACATGGAAGACCGGAAACTTTCTCTTTGCTAATGGCCAAACCCTCTTAGCTGTGCTAAGGAGCTCTCCTGTAGCTCAGGACGCTGCTGATGCTTTTGGTTTGTCTGGTGCAGCTTTAATGGGCTTCGGTTTCGTCAGACGTACTGTAGTCTCTCCACTGGCTAAAGGCTACGGGACCTAATGAGGCCCTGTGGACAGCACAGCACAGTTGGTGTAGCACATCATGGGCCAGCAGCTCATGTGTGTGGGAAGGTCAGTGTGTGTGTGTGTGTGGAGAATGGAGATTAGGTCTGTGTGTATGTAGAATAGAGATTGGGTCTGTGTGTGTGTGCGAATGGAAATTGTGCGTGTGTGTGTGTATGGGGAGAACAGAAGTGTGCGTGTGCGTGTGCGTGTGTGTGTGCGTGCGCGTGTGTGTGCGTGTGTGTGAGCGTGCGTGCATGCGCTCCACATGTGGAAGCTGCTGCTTAGGAGCTAGCCCAGCCAAGTGTTGTTGGTTCCCGAGAGTGCAGACCTCTGCCAAGCAGATCAATCCCTCCTCCTCCAGCTTTGGTATTATTTAACGTCCTCAATGGGATTTCCCACGTTGATTTTCTGTGTGGTAATCAATTTTTTTTTTATTTTATTTTATTTTGTTACTGAAAAAACTGAACTTCAATGTAGTGGAGTTACTGACATACTGTTATGATTCCTGGTTGAATCTGTTATGACTCCTAGAGTTATTATTTGTTAATAAACACAGACTGATTCTGGCAAAAACATAACCTCCTTAGTAGAAGTAGGGGTGTGAATCACAGCCTCCATGACTATACGATTCAATATCGTGATTTGATTATTTCCGATACGTAAGAATGCCCCACGATACGATTCAATATGATTAGATTCGACTTTTTTCCAATGACTTTTCCACTTCTATCATCTTATGGAGCTGGGGCATTGGGCAGGGGCCAGCGATTTGATTATTTTCGATACTTAAAAATGCCCCACGATATGATTCGATTCGATTCAATCATCAGATTATATCACAATATATTGATGCATTTCGATTATTATTTACTTCCCTAGGTAGAAGTAGCACGTGTGACTGTAAAATGACTCTCTGCTAAACCTGCTGCGGGTGGATTGATGAGGAGTTGGAGGTTTTCTGGATGTGCTGAATGATGTTCAATA
>NC_085858.1:35023516-35028516 GCF_034702125.1 Engraulis encrasicolus | reverse complement strand
TTTTTCTCCACTGAGGTGGAACGACATTGAGGCCAAAGACCAGAGGAAAGGATGGAGGGGACAAATATTGACTTGCACCCCTTGTCTGTCTGTTTGTCTGTCTCTGTCTGTCTGTCCGTCCCATTTGTGTTTTTTATTGTACTGTTTCTCATGGAAGTGCCATAGGATTCAGTGTGTTTTAGTGATATGTTTTGATGTTTGCATGTTGGTGGTAATGTTTGCATGTCGTGGTGCTTGCATATTGTGTTATTTTCCTTTGTTTCAATTGTGTTCATTTGTGGCATTTACATTACTGTCTGTCTCTCTTTGTCTCTGTCTGCCTGTGTGTGCATCTGTGTATGCCTGTCTGTGGGTGTATGTCTGTCTTGTGTGTGTCTGTGTGCGTATCCGTGGGTGTGGTATGTGGCATATCTGGTGGTCAGGCGCGCTCACTCAGTCTACCTCAATGTCTCATGTAGAGTCCGTTGGAAGATCATGGACAAAGAAGCCCATCAGGTGAGACTGACCAGCCTCCCTCTGGCTTAATCTCAAATGATGCACACACACACACACACACACACACACACACACACACACACACACACACACACACACACACACACACACACACACACACACACACACACTGCACTGAATGCGCTGTGTTGATGAAGTTGGCCTACTATTTTGTTTGATTTTTTTTGTTATGGGATACATTTGGTCTACAATAAAATGTGAAGTAGTTTTTTCGCTCAAAACTTTAAAAACTAACTCATTTAGATGAATTAAAAAATGACATTCACTCGCATTTTCAGCAATGGCCATGAACGTATAATTGCAAAGATGCAAAAGCTGTTTTAGGAATAACCGTTTCATGTCTATTTTGCACCCCCTTTCCCTCTCTTTCTGCCTCTGTTATTTTCCCTCTTCCTCTTTCCATCTCTTCATCACCTCCATCCTCTCCCTGTAATTTCTCCTCTCTCTTCCTCTTCTTCTGCCTTCATCTCTCCTCCTCCTCCTCATCTTCCTCTTCCTCTCCCTGTATTTCTGCTTCTCTCTTCCCCTACCTCTTCTCTCTTCCCCTGCCTCTCTTCCTCCTCCTCCTCCTCCTCTCCCTCCATTTCCACCTTCTTCTTCCTCCTCCTCCTCCTCCTCCTCCTCCTCTCCTTGTATTTCCGCCTGTCTTCCTCCACTTTCTTTCTCTTCCTCTTTGACTTCCTCCTCCTCCTCTCTCCAGCCGTCCCCTGTCCGCCGTCTCCTTCAGCATCCCCTTCGGCCTGGACAGCGACGTGGACGTGGTGATGGGCAAGTCGGTCAGCCCGCCATCGACCATCATCCAGCGCTCCGTCAGCTCCGACAACCTCAACCCGGCCCACCACCAGGGGGCGGCGCGGGGCTCCCCCTACACGCCCCCCGAGGACCTCAGCCACGTCCTGAGCCGCTCCCCCGGCCCTCACGGCCCCCACAACGGCTCCCACCGTTCCTCCTGGGCCTCCCCCACCCCCGCCGCGCCCCTGCTGGCCGAGGAGAACGGCCTGGACGAGGCCGAGGTGGAGGCCGAGCCCGGGGAGCTGCCCACCATTGAGGAGGCCCTGCAGATCATCCACAACCAGGGCAAGATGGAGCCACGCTTGCACCCCGACGGCGCTCCGGACGGGTTCTACCTGCACTCGCCCGACGACCCGGCTGGTGCCCACCACGCAGGCAGCGCTGGCCCTGCGTCATCGTCCTCCCCCGCAGCGCTCAGTTGCTCTGCCCCCCCGCGCTCGGGCATGCTGTACAGGCCGCACCACACGCCTCCTCCTCCTCAACCACCATCATCATCCGCCACGCCGCCACAGCCCTGCTCCTCGTCCTCCTCCCGGACGCGCCACACCTCGGAGGGCTCCCGCGACGACGACTCGGTGCTGCGCGACGGCAGCGTGGACTCTGACGCCTCGGAGGAGCTGCCCAGCAGCAGCCGGACCGCCCAGTCCACTCCGGCCACGCCCCTCTCCTCGCACCCGCGCGGCGGCAGCGGAGGAGGCGGGGGAGACCAGACGCCGGACAGCGGCGTGCGCATGACCAGCTTCGCCGAGCGCCGGAAGAAGCAGCAGCTGCAGACGCCCCAGGATGCGGAGTCCTCCACCCCCGTGGGCTCCGCACCCTCCACCCCCACCCCCACCCCCACGCCCACTCCCACCCCGGCTGCCAACATCACCTCCTGGGCAGCCAAGAAGCAAGAAGAGGGTAGCCCCGGCAAGAGCCCGGCGCTCAACAGCGAGATGTCGGAGCTGGGCGTCCGGCTGGAGGAGAAGCGCAAGGCCATCGAGGCCCAGAAGAAGCGCATCGAGGCCATCTTCGCCAAGCACCGGCAGCAGCTGGGCAAGAGCGCCTTCCTGCAGCTCAAGAAGGAGCAGGAAGGGGAGGGAGAAGGAGAAGGAGAGGGGGGTGTCGACGGGGAGGAGGTGGTGAGCGCCTCCTCCACCGAGGAAGACCTGAGCCTGTTGGCCCCCACGGAAATGAAGAGACCCCCAACACAACAACAACAACAACAGCAGCGCCCCCTGGAGGAGCTGGACGGGAAGCTAGCCAAGCGGCAGCTGGACTTCTCAGGAGCTGGAGGTCCAGGTGGGGAGAAGGGCACGGCCCCGCTGGGGGACTACAACAACGCGGTGACCAAGCTGAACGCCGCCCTCTCCTCGCTGCAGAGTGACATGCATCGCTTGGCCGAGCAGCAGAAGCACCTGATGCACAAGAAAGCCGGCGCTCCGACGCCCCCGCCATCGTCTTCGGGCGGCACCCAGTCCTGGGTCATCCCCCAGGCTCCCAGGTCCTCTCGCGGCGGCGGCGGCGGTTCTGTGACCCCTACGGGCCGGCTGTCTCGCGAAGCCACCCGCGACCTCGCCTCAGCCTCCTCCTCCCCGTCGCCGTCGCGCAGGCTGATCAACAACCACTCGACCGCCCCGCCCAAGTCCCCCGGGGCGCACCGCCGGGCCCAGTCGGCGCCCCCCAAGAGTCCCAAGCACCACACGTCTTACCAACCCCCGCAGCAGCACCACGTCACCCACCACCACCACCACACGTCCCGGCCTTCCGACCTGAAGGTGCCGGTGTCCACGCGCGTCATCGCGGCCACTCAGAACGTGGACAGCATCCCGCACCTGCGGCGCGTCTCGCCGTGGCAGTGCCGCGACCAGACCTCCTCGTCCTTCAGCATCGGCCAGCCCGCCTCCGCCGTCTTCGGCACCCCGGACGCCTCCAGAGGCTCCACGCCGACCCCCACCCACCACCCCCACCCCAGCCCCCACCGCTCGGCCTCGGACACGGAGCAGGGCGTCTTCAGCCTGGAGCTGGAAGGGGCGTCCACGCCGGGCGCTGGGAGCCGCAGGGACACCCTGACGGGGGCAGGAGGCAGTTCGGGGGCACCCTCGGAGTGCTCGTTTGAGAGCGACGTGCCGGCCGCCTCCTTCAACGGCAAGCGCAGCAGCCTGATCGAGATCTCGCTGTCGGCCCTGCAGGGGCTGGAGGACGAGGATCAGGCCCAGAGCGAACGCCTGTCCGACTCCATGAGCGACTACACAGAGCCTGAGACCAAGTCGGGCGTCGGATTCTTCTTCAGGGTTAGTAATAGTATAGTAGCAACTCAGTGTGTTTCCTTTGTGTTTTTATTAATGGATAGGACAGTCGCGAGTATGACAGGAAGAGATTGGGAGAGAGATGGGGCAGGAATAGATAATGACCCAGGCCGGACTCAAACCCAGGTCCCCATGGGCATAGGCATGCAAGCCCATATGTGGAAAGCCTTAGAGCCAGCAGGATGTGTTGTGGTTTACATTCATTTGCGACTTGAATATGCGTCTGCATTCTGAAATGTCTGTTAGTGTATTGTATGTTAATGTGTAAGAATTTCTTGGTCAAGTCATTTTAGTTGTACATTGCACATTTAAGAAAAGGTCTAAAAAATGCTGAGCAGGCATTTACATGTGTGTACGGCCATTTGAGTGGATTATGTCTTTTTGTGCCATGTGACCAACCAACGTTTGTCTGTGTGTGTGTGTGTGTGCGTGTGTCTGTGTGTCTGTATTTGTGTGTGTGTGTCTGCGTGCGTGCGTGTGTGTCTGTCTGTCTGTATGTCTGTGCGTGTGCGTGTGTGCGCGCGTGTCTGTCTGTCTATGTGTTTGTGAGCAGGATGAGGCGCGACCAGAGGATGAGATGGCCCAGAGACGAGCAGCCCTGCTGGAGAAACAGCAGAAGAGAGCAGAGGAGATGAAGAAAAAGAGACTGGAGCAGGAGAAGGAGAGGGAGAGGGAGAGAGAGGCCAGGTAACACACACACACACGCGCACGCACACGCACGCACGCACGCACGCACGCACGCACGCACACACACACACACACACACACACACACACACACACACACACACACACACACACACACACACACACACACACACACACACACACACACACACACACACACACACCTTACATTCCAGTTTACCACCATACCCATCCCAAACCATTAAATGGTGACATTCTTCACATAGGCCTTTAGAAAAATATTCACATCTCCACACTTTAGCCTATACACACGTCAACTTTAGGAGGCAGTGCTCTTTTTTTGTAAGTGTAGTCAATTACTTATTTTCCATCATCACTAACCCACATGACATTTACATTTTTTTGCTCTTGAAAAGAGGGGCAGTGGGAAACGAGGCACCCTCCTCAATGCCCAAGACACACACACACACACACACACACACACCTGCCTAGCAAGGCAGAAGCTAGCTTAATGAGTGTGAGAGAGAGGCCAGGTAACACGCACAGATACACACCTGCGTTGGAAGGCAGAGGGAATCTTAATGCGTGTACGATTGATGTTTTGGCTGAAATTGCGTAGGAATTAATATTTTACGTGTTGGGGAAACCCTAGAATTGTGTTGTGGGTTATTATAGTTCAAGTTTTTCAATTAACCCATTGATGCCTGATGTTGCGTTGTGCAGCATTGCCCCTGGCGCCTGGAGCAGCATTACGCAA
>NC_085858.1:34936016-35021016 GCF_034702125.1 Engraulis encrasicolus | reverse complement strand
TGGGTTGAGCGTATGCACGGTGCCTCTGGAGTGGGCAATTATTTTGCCTCAAGGGCCACATTAGGTTTTCAAGGGTCACTTTACTTGAAAACCTGCTGCTACTAAGTATTGTACCCCAAAAACAATTTCATTGCCTTTTGACAATGACAATAAATTCTTGAATCTTGAGATGACTTGGCTGTCAATAATGGGGAAAAAAATATGAACACTGACATAACTTGTATGGAATGGAATGGAATGAAATGAATTGGAATGGAATGGAATGAATTTAGATATACTAGCCTTGGTTAATCCCAAACCCACTGTGCCTTACCAATGTTTACTACTTGACTTTGTCATCCCTTCTTGTATGGAAATATCAACCTGAAAGTGGTTGTGGATATGATGTATGTCAGTATCTGTGGATATATTTGATACATCTATACTCCCTTACATGTTGTACGTATATGGGCAGTGTCCAAATGCTCCTATTCCCCATGGAGCATGTTGTGCAGTGAGACCATGAAAACACTGCTGCAGTTTTGGCCAAGGTCACTTTCTCTTTTTACGGTTACAGGGCAGAACTGGGCTCTTACATTCCTTTAACCCTTTCTGTCCCGCAGCCGCTCCCACTCTCCAGCGAGGCTTGCCTCACCGGGCCGTCATCGGGCCCAGAACGGAGAGGACTGGGAGGTGTCCTCCACCATCTCCTCCCCCGCCTCCATCCCAGAGTACACAGGTACAGTATAGCCCCACACAAACACTCTCCCACCCAATTACACTGTAGCTACTTTAGGCAGGACCTCTCTTATGCTCATTCCACCATCTCCTCCTCCTCCTCCTCCTCCTCCTCCTCTCCAGAATCCATTCCAGAGTACACAGGTACCCAACAGGCAACATGCTATCGCACCCGCTTACATAATATACTGTACTCACCTCCGTTTTTACATTTACTGCACGAGAATCATTTAATGAAGCTAATCTAGTCTGTATAATTTAGTAGTGGTAATATACTGTCATAGCCATAGTTTGTAAATCCCTTAATCTTCAGAAGATGAGATGATAAAGTTGACACATTTTTGGTGATCCTTTCTTAACACACCGTTTCACCATTTCTGGAAATAAGCTCAATATTCTCAACACGCCTTGAGGTAACAATTGAGTTTTTTCTTTGTCTCCTTTTCCTCCAGCCATGTTTTTGAGTCTGGTTACATCCCATTGGTCCGACAGCCCATTAGTCCAACTACACACGTACTATGCCCAAACCAAAACAATTCCTAACCCTAACCGTCATTAAAGGCATGTTCTGTCAGTATACAGTTATTTTACTGGTATCATTTTGGAATTATTCACTTTTAAGTTAACTGAAAAGTTAAAACTATGCTGAAACCAAAGCAATTCCTAACTCTGACCGGCATGTAGCATGTAGCCTGTTAGCCCAGTAGCCTGAGCGTTATTATGCTCCTCTATGGCTTATTTTCTGACTCATGGGCTGTCGGACTAATGGGCTGTCTGACCAATGGGCAGACCCCTTTGATTGAGTCTGGCAACGCAAACTTATCATTGCTAGCTGGTCACATACAGTATGATGCAATGATAAATTCT
Organism: Engraulis encrasicolus; assembly: GCF_034702125.1. Lineage (NCBI taxonomy): Eukaryota > Metazoa > Chordata > Actinopteri > Clupeiformes > Engraulidae > Engraulis > Engraulis encrasicolus. The sequence continues at coordinate 35,019,432 of NC_085858.1, read as the reverse complement.
AGCTTTGAGCTGAAATGACTGCCCTCAGACTCGGAGAGAATGGTTGGAAGTACAGGAGAAAGGTAAAATCCAATTATTTAACTCAACGGGAGTTGGTAAATTAGCTTATTTAGAGAAATGGTGCAGTGGTGCTTTGATGGTCCTTTGAAACATAATTTGCTGCCTTTTCCAGCTAAATTACTCTTTCTACCAGTGACCTGATATAATACTGATGACTAACTGTTGTTACGACACACAACCAAATCTGTGTTAATGTTACTGTGTGTGTTTACAGGCCCCAAGCTCTACAAGGAGCCCAGCTTCAAGTCCAACAAGTTCATCATCCACAACGCCATCTCCCGCTGCTGCCTGGCTGGCAAGGTCAACGAACCGGTGAAAAACAAGATAGTGGAGGTGAGGGACCTGCCAGTCCTTGGCCCCCCCATCCCCCATCCCCCGGGGCCCCACGCAAACACTCGAACATGTCCACGCTTAGTAGCCATGTCATGGCACCTGGACCCAGAGCCAGATTTAGACGGTCTGGGGCCCCTAGGCTACAGGTTGCTGTGGGCCCCCCAGGAAGGCAAATTCCGCGACAAATTTACATAAGCAGTGTCATAATAACGAGCTAGGAATTAAGGATAACATGCCTACCAACTGAACTCAACATGACACATGTAGTTTTCAATATTGCATCCTGTCAATATTGCATCCTGTCTTGCCTGCAATTTTTCACTTTTGCCCAATCAGGTGCCCCTTGGCAGGTGGGGGGCCCTAGGCTGCAGCCATGTCTAGCCTGTGCATTAATCTGGCCCTGCGCGGACCTGTACCACCTTTGCTCCCCTTTGGAACAGAGACATTTACTCTGATCACCTTCAAACATTGTGAGAGTAGTGCCCATTTAACATTTTGTTTCCAAGTGGGTCATTTGTTCACAGAGAGGATAGAATGTGTTTCTGTCTCCTTTTTTTGTTTGCCTTCTTGTTTCACTTTAGCTTTTGAGTAAAGTTGCGCTACTATATACACACTGGGTCTCTTTAGTTTAGACCATTGTCAGAGGTGCTGAATTTATTTGGTAAACTCTAGTCATCGTATTTTCTCAGTTTAGAGCTTGGCCAATCAATTCCTGATATTGGGATATGTTGTTCACAAAGGGGTCAATCAATGGCATTTTCTGTTTCTGTGCCCATACTTCTTTTCTTGATTAACGTTCCTGGTCGAGGAAATCTGCACAGCAGATACTCTTTCATCTTTAGAATCGTAATCACAGGTTCTGAAAACAAAAGAACACCTAAAATAAGATAAAAAGAAGTCGAAAGGCGAAATGCGTTGTACACCTAAATAAAAAGCAGCAAAATGAAGTCCACTAGTATGCAGTGATTCTTCTTCTTTACTGTGGATTACTGATGACTGCACTTCGCCAGCACCTGGAACCTGGCTGTGCATAGGAGTTTGAGATCTTTGAATAAAATAAAAACACTTTCGGGAGCCAATGAATGAAAAAGGGAATATTCTGCATAATATGTCTCAAAAACTTAGAATGACTAATTAGTCATTAGAATTAGAATTACTAATTTTCACCCTCCTCCTCCCCCCTTGTCACAGGAAATGGAGAAGAGCTCGGCCAACCACTTCCTGATCCTGTTCCGGGACAACAGCTGCCAGTTCCGGGCGGTGTACACCATGAACCCCGAGACGGAGGAGATGGTGCGTCTGACGGGCATCGGCCCGCGCGTCATCGGGCCCGGCATGGTGGAGTCCATCTTCAAGTACAGCTCGGACCGCAAGCAGTTCACCGCCATCCCGTCCAAGACCATGTCCATGAGCGTGGACGCCTTTACCATACCGGGACACCTGTGGCAGAGCAAGCGGCCCGGTACTCCCAAGAAGCCTACCACCCCCAAATAATGACAACAAGGCTCTGGTACCCCCCCCCCCCCCAGAAGCCTACCTACCACCCCCAAATAATAATATGAAGGCTCCAGGGGTGCCAGAGACAGGCCACAGGTATCACCACCACTACCACCACCACCACCACCACTACCACCACCGACCACAGCCAGCCACAGTCCTCAACACCACCCAGCAGACGCTCTCCAACATCTGGGCTGCATTGCACATCAGCCATGGAGAGCCTCCTCCTCAGGCTCCATCCCAGACACCCTCTCAACACATACCGACCCACCTTCCATCGCCTGTAGCTGTCGAGTAGGTGGATATTCTGTCTCCATTTTCTCTCTTGCTTTGGTTTGGTTTCAGTAAGTAGAGAGAGATGGAGAGAAAGAGAGGGAGGGGGGGGGGTGGATTTGGAGAGTTTGATGGTGATTGTGATGGTTATTGTGGTGGTGATGGTGATGGTGGTGGTCGTCACTTGAAGTCTTATGAAACACTAGAAGGATAATCTCACAATGTTATTAAGGACTGTGCCATCTACTCTGCTATGTGCACACAGAGGCCACAGCGCCCTCTGGTGAAGTGCTGTGTGTATAGCAAAGCCGGCCGGTACATGAAGGGCCAGAACATGAAGACTACAAAAATGTGCCCTCTTCGTAAAAAACCCATACGGAGCAAGGCCTCCCGTAGAAAATATTTCCAAAATGAAGGCGATGACAATTATGATGATGATGATGAAATGATTGTGCAGACGAAACAAATGTCAAACCTTTGAATGAATGAAAAAAAGAAACATGTCTAAGAAGTACAAAAAAGAAGTAAATAATGTCCAAATGAATCCTGCTGGAGACAGCTGGGTCTGGTCAGACTGCAGACTACAAAGGGCTGTGACGCGCCCTGTTTGCCATGTGGCTCTTCCTGTGTGACAGCCAGGAACCAGGCTGCTCTGCTCTGCGGCGCTCCCACCGTAGGATCACACACACAGGAGAGCCATCTTGTCATCCTTCTGTCAGTCTATCAGTTGTATCCGACTCCTCCTCCTTTCTGTCTTCCTGAATCTTTTTTCCACGGTCTTTCCACCCCTTTTCGTACTCGGTATCTGTACCGTTTGTCTTTTTTTTATCTTCCCATGTGTCCATGTTGTCATTGTCTTGCTGCTTTTGACCTTTGACCCCTTTGAAAGCCTTTGCTGTTGTCAGCTTTGGGAAGACCCCCGCCCATTTGAAAATGGCACTGCTCTGTATTGAATGTACTGTTGGGGGGTCCCCACCCCCAGCCCCAGCCCCTGCCCCCTCCCCACACCCCAGGCCCCCCATTTCTATCCAGCAGTGGGCCTTGTGACGTGTGGTCTGCTGTCGCGTTGTTTTTCCTCAGTGGCCAGTCTGGGATCATCAGGAACATGGGGGACACACCATGGGGAGACCATATGGGAGACGGCTCTTCCCATTGGTCAGGGGCCCAAGGTGCAGGGTTGGGGAACATACAGGTACTCTTGCCATGCTGCTGTGCCTAATATATCAGGAGAACACGAAGGACCCATATACCCACCCTCTCCTATCAGGACATCGTTAAGAGGACATTCAGCCCCCACCACCACCTCTGAACCTACAGATGTCCAATACCCATGCCCAATGAAGAAATCCCTCTTCTTTTGAAGAAAATTCCAGGTTTTTTTTCTCCCTCTCTTTTTATCTTTCCCTCTTTATAAGAAAACTGCACTTTTGACATGTGGGTGTGTGGCGCATGTCAATCATCTCTCAAGCCTTTGCTGGGCCTGAGAACAGAAGATCATATCGGTGGACTTCCGGTTCTAGAATCGCTCATTTTTCCTCAGAACCATACGTCATCTCCAGTGTCAGTTTACGACGAAAGAGAAGCTACCCCCGCTGACTAGCAACCGTCATACCCAATGCTACTGGAAGAGACTTCGCTTGAAACTTGCTAGCATTGACTAGAGGAAGCGGTGATGTGACTTAAAATCAAAACAAAACCCAATAAACAAAATGGAAGAAGATATTGGAAGATTTAAAATGTGGTCTGAATCGTGTATATGAATGATTCTTTCCAACTTTGACAATGATTTGTATAAAGTGAGATGACTTTGTAAAGCTACCAAGCTAGCCTGCTGTTTCAGCACGAAAGGGTGTGTGTGTGTGTGTGTGTGTGTGTGTGTACATGTGGTTGAATAGGTGTGTGTATGTCAGAGAGGGAGACAGAATGAACAAAAGAGAGACTGACCGTGCCCAAGAAAAGAAACAAATGACATACCGTTGAGTCCAAAAGAAAAACTTGATCTTCCCTCATTGTAGGGTCAAATAAAACCCCGTAATGAGTGAAAAAGCCGTGTCCTCCATATTGAATATCAAATGTGTTTGCACGCATGTTTTTCTCAGTGGTGTATTAAAATACACATACTCAAACACAGTAAACACAGGGCTGGTTAGACTGCCACATTTGTGAAGGCCTCTCCCGACAGCAACAGTTGTGTCTGTAACATTTAGGCTGCTCTTTTTGTCTGTCTGGCTGTTGCCGTACTGGTTGGCAGTATGAAAGAGAAGCCCAAACATGACTAGGGGCCTCTACTACAAAGCTGGTTCAGGAGTAAACCACATTAAGTTAAGAGGTAAATCATCTAATAGAAGAGCACAAAGTCCTCATGTTCTTAAGAAAATGAGGACACCAAGCTCTTCTATTGGATGGTCTTCCCCTTAACTTTACCTGGTTAAGAAAATGATGACTCTGGTAAACTCCTGGTTTACGCCTGGACCAGGGGTGCATTTCTCGAAACCATGGTTGCTAACTACGTTGGCTACTTTGTTGTTTGCAATGCAATTTCCCATTGGCAACTACCCAAGTTGCTAACTGGCTAACAACTACGCTTTCGAGAAACGCACCACAGCTTTGTAGTATAGGCCACTGATCTCCTCCTCTTAGTGGTAAACGCTACACTCTACAACTGACCCAAATCTGGTTGTCATGGTACTCTATATGGGCATTGAGGAGTGTGCCTCGTTTCCCACTGCCCCTCTTTTCAACAGCAAACATTTTAAAATGTCATGTGGGTTAGTGATGATGGAAAGTAAGTAATTGACTACACTTATAAAAAAGAGCACTGCCTCCTAAAGTTGACTTGTGTATAGGCTAAAGTGTGGAGATGTGAATATTTTTCTAAAGGCCTATGTGAAGAATGTCACCATTTAATGGTGTGGGATGGGTATGGTGGTAAACATAAATGAATGGCCTGGAATGTAAGGTGTGTGTGTGTGTGTGTGTGCGTGTGTGTGTGTGTGTGTGTGTGTGTGTGTGTGTGTGTGTGTGTGTGTGTGCGTGCGTGCGTGCGTGTGTGTGTGTGTGCGTGTGTGACCACATCAGAGTGTGACGGTGATTTCTAACTGGATTCTGTGCAATTCTCCTGTAGTTCTTCTCACCCAAGGGTGTATTTATTGGGTAGGGAGTAGAGAACCCCATTTTTTAATGTTTAGTTTCGGTTATTATTATTATTTATGTTTTGGTTTAGGTGGTGATTTCTTTTCAGTCATTTGTTCATTTCACATTTGTCATCTCGGCACCATCAGTGTCTTTACTTCCTTTTATTTTGTGTTGTTGCCATGTCCATCTGTAGTGATATGTTTTCTTTTGTTCAAATTGTTCATGATTACAAATTTATCCCAGGTGACTGGATCAGAAGAATAAATAATTTTTTAATCAGACCTCCTTTTCTCATTCTCATTCCCGTCATTGACCAAATGTGTGTTGCCTTTTGTTTATCTGTTTTTCTGTCATATTTTCTGTTGGCATTAACTATACATAGCATATATTGAAATTCACATGTTTGTGTTCATATTATCAATGTACAGCAAGAAACCCACACACACAAATACAGTTGCACTTGTCACAGTTTATGCGTTCATTTTAGCAGTTTATTTTCTGATTTCCCTGGTAAGAGGCTGTTTAAAAAGGCATGGTTTGGCAAGTGAAGAAGGCACATCATTTTTGCAGGGTGTGTTCTGTCTCTCGCGTTGTTCCTTTGAAATGTGGATCTGTTAAGTCCCGTGATTATTTTTTTAAAAACATTTCAGCCGGAGCCACGTGGAAGCCATTGATGCAGTGTACACACGCTCCATTCCAGCCATATATCCAGTGCTCCAAAGAACTCCTTTCTTTTACAGCCAGCTCTTTAGCAGACTTGTATTTTTGAGTAAGCCGGTTTTAAATCCTTTTCAGCCTGACAGACCTGGCTATGAATAGGCGTGTGTTTTCTGATCTCAGAGGGGAAAATCCCCTGAAAAGTAGAGGGTGTTGGCCTTCAAACATGTCAAGTCTGTGTGTTTTAGAAGATTGATATTCAGGCAGTGTAGTTCTTCAGTGGCACAACACTTTATAACCATTTTGCTAAACATGAAAGGAAAGAATAAATCACTCTGCCCGATGAAGGTCTTGCAAACGAAAGCTAATAGCATTCACAGTAAAGCCGATTGTGCAGGCTTGAAGTGTGCAGATTTTTTTTTATTGTAAAGATTTCACTTACAGTAATCTGCACCTTGCCACAGATGAGTGGTGACCTTTGACTCCTAGCTATGCTGCTGCAATATTGTGCCCACTTGATTCAGATGGTGGGAACTGGCTCTTGGAGCACAGTGTTTTATTTTGTCAACAATGTCTTCCTTCTACACTTGACTCCCACTGTGTTAAACACATTTGCTACATTTGGCTCTGGCCTTGTTGCTTGGCTCCAGACTTTGCTGTGAAATGTCTCCAGTTCTGCCTAGGATACTGATCCGGGGATCACACACCATGCTGGAAGTATGATGATGGGTGGGTTTGCTGGAAGTGTGGTCAAAGCTGATCACGTGGGGCTCTGTCTGATCCATCGGGGGAAAAAACCCTCAACTTCTTCATAGAGGCCTGGTATTCAACGCAAAGCAACCATGACAAAATCCAGTGTGGCAACAAACGATGTCTCCCAATGCAAAGACAACGGGAAAACAGCTTGTGACCACGGCCTTGGCTCTGGCTCTCAGCATGGGGGTGGTGGTGAGAGCTGCTAGCTGTGCTTGGCGTGCAGCATCTTCCTGAGCAGTGAGTTGCATCATGGCAGATCAGATCCCCCCCCCCAGCAAGGGATGTCACCCAATGCAAAGTGAATTTGAAAACAACACAACGCAAATGACTGTGTGTGTGTGTGTCTGTGTGATACCAGGTCCTTGGTTCTGGCTCTAGTTGTCCTTGGCGTTATGCTGGAACTGTCATCCCTTTAGCTGTGCTCTGCGTTATTCTAAAACCGGCATCCATCCGCTCTCTCTAGCTGTGCTTGGTGTGACGCTGGAACTGTCCTCATCTCTAGCTGTGCTTGGCGTGATGCTGGAACTGAACTCTCTCTAGCTGTGCTTGGCGTGCAGCATCTCGGTGAGCAGCGAGTTGCAGGGCAGGTCCCCCAGCAGGTGTCGCTGGTACAGGTACTCCTCCAGCTGCAGGCTGATGCTGCGCACCTCTGGCAGACGCAGCAGCAGCTGGCCAAACTTGTCGGAGCAGCCGGGGTGCGAGCGCAGCGTGTGCTCCATCAGCGTGCGGTTCACCTGCTCCTGGGTGCGCTCCACCTGCTCGCGGTCCTGCACCGACTTCACGTCTGGGGAGGCCACAACACACCGCCACCATCAGGCACAGAGAGAGACAGACAGTCAAATTATGATAAGGAGATGCACACACACATATACACATGGGGTCATATCACACCCGCGCACACACTTAGGAAGAGGAAAAAGAGTGACATTTACACATACAGAAATACTCAGCGGGGTTGCAGTTTATTTTACATCAGGGGTCACACGAATACGAATACACGCACACGCACACGCACACGCACACACACACACAGGATCTGGAGATTGACTTGTGAATGTATGCATTACAGAATTATACATTACATGCAAGTGTAAAATGTGTTTTTCCTAAACCGCAATTATACCCTCAGCCTGGTATGCAATGTCATGATTTTAAAGATATATAACACATGTGGTATCATCTTCTAGAACAGGGGTCAGGAACCTCTTTGCTGGAGAGAGCCATGAACGCCATTTTTGAATAAATACATTTTCACGAGAGCCATACCATTTTAAAACCACTGAATACAATTATATATTTCAATTGAGCCCAACAATTTTAGACTGTACTGTCAAGTTATTGGTTTTATTGATAACAGGTAAGTATAGGGTTGCCAACTTCATTATGGCAAGGGTCTGGGAGTCCTTCCCTTGAAAATTCTGTATTTCTTAGATGCAATTTACTGCAGTTTAATGCATTTTAACCTCCCATGTCCTGTTTCAACTCAATATGGAACCTGTACTTTTATTTTTAAATATAGGACGATTCCATATTTCAAGGGATGGTTGGCAACACTAGATAAGTAAGAGCCACATACAGTTCCCAAAAGGGCCACATGTGGCTCTAGAGCCATAGGTTCCTGACCCCTGCAATAGAAGGTGCCAGCTGTGTTGTGTGATGTTGGCTCACCAGGGTTGAAGAGAACCAGGTACTTCAGACACACAAAGTCCTGTCTGTTCAGCTGTAGGGACCTGAATTTGGAGACAAGGTCTTGGGTACGGGACACCAGGCTGCTCAGGGTGACCCCGGCCTGGGAGAACACGTTTGACACCTCGATCTGAAAGAGGTGAGCAAGGTTAAACGGTTCTGTTGAAGACAGGCATGCAAAAAGTACGAGAATGTACGATGGGGTAGATTGAATGATTATTTTCAATTTGAGGAAAGGGTGAAAAGTTCTTATGGAATGTCCATCAATAAAATCGAGGTTATTGAAGCTACAAAGGAATAGTTCGGAATGAATCAACCTGAATTCTCAGACAGGAGACATTGGTAACACTTTAGAATAACAACCCGTAAAACGCTTTGTAAACACTTCATAAATAATGAAGTAATTATTAACAAAATATTTACAAATCTTTGTAAATGAGAAAGAAATACTACATTGACACACCACAAGCATCACAAGCGTTGTAATTGGATATCTTAGAAGGGTCATCATCACAGACAATTGCTCAGTTGACAGTGTCATTGCGTTACCTGTTGTCCTGTGATGAGGTATATGCAGCCGTCTTTGCCGTAGGCCACCTGTCTGCACAGGTGATCCAGCACCAGCAGCTCACTCCAGCAGCTCTGCAGCAGGGCCATCTGGTCATCCACCTGGGACATACATACGTCACAGAACTTCGCTTAGCTTAGCTACGTCACACAACGCACCAGCCAAACAGGGATGGGTTAAGGCATGCAATACCCTTAGCAAAAAAAAAAAGTCTCTCCTCACCAAAAGGGGAAACTTCACTTGGGCACTAGAACCCTCTAAATCTGACAAAGAGTAGGCCTACAGTAAATACATTATGCTACCTGTCACAATCAGTTAATTTTCATAATTATTATAACATCCAATGCACCGGTTAAAACACTATGTGTGACTCTAAGCATCCCTCGTCTATGCATCCTACTCGGTGTCCACATCTGTGCATCCTTGTAGTGATGGCCAACGCACTAGGGTCAAAGACGCGCAAAATGAAATTGTCATTCAGTGTAACGAATACCTTCTGCTGACTGTAACTGTAAAAAACACGACTCTTTTTATTTTTATTTTTTTCAGTGAATTCATGAAAGCCTCGGCTGTCATCCATTCACTTGAAACAATTTAAAAATCATGTTTTCTACCGTTACAGTCAGCAGAAGGTATCCGTTACACTGAATGACAATGCCATTTTGTAAGTCTTTGACCCACCACTCAACAATGCCTTACCTGAGCCTCTATGACAGGAGTGTCGAACTCGAATTCACAACGGGCCTAAATCAAAATCTGGGATGAAGTAGAACCCGATATACTGTATATTTTTGAATTGACGAAAATTGTGCATGCACGTCACACTTGATACTCAAAGATGAATTTCATTCAAACTTGACTAAAAAAAACAATCAGGCCCATCATGTAGTGCAGTGCAAAGGTGCCTGCACGTTCTGCTGCAGGTGTACATTTGAAATGATCTTAGGTGCCAAATAAAATTCCTATCCCTGTTCTACGCACCTTTCATCTCTGCATGCATCCTCCTGTGTGTAGTCATGTATGGATCTTAATGCTGCCTTCATTTGATTGCTTTAAACTTGCTTTAATGCACCTCTAGGAGCCCACCTCTACTGTAGGTATCTTTTCTACGGTATTATGACTAGCTCAGTCCACAGATAGGCCAATGGACGACCAAAAAATAAACGAAAAAACAACAGCATCGACCCCTTAGCACTGAAAATGCCCTGTATGCCAAATGACCTCTCCAGCAGCCCTGCATCCTTATCAACATTCTTCTATAGATTACAATAGTGGTATACCACTAGAGTAGTTACCACCTCATGTGTAGTAGTTACCTTGAGCTCCTTGAAGAGGGCGCTGTTGCGCGCCCACTCCACCAGCCCAAACAGGGTGTGGTCGGCCATCTTGCACATGATGCTGAAGGTGTTGAGGCGGTCGTGCTTGCCGCGGCTGGCCTGCTCCTTCTGCAGGCTGGCCAGCACGCGCGCACACAGCTGGCTCTCGTCCGGCTCCCCCTCCATCAGGCGCTCCAGGAAGTCCTCCGGAGGATGGGGCACCACCAGGGCACCACCAGGGGGTGGGGGCCGCACCGCCAGCAGGCCACCAGGGGTGGGCGTGCTGGGGGACGGGGTGACCGTGGGGGTGGGCATGGGTGAGGGTGTGTGTGTGGGTGTGGGTGTGGAGCTGGGAGTAGAGGTTGGTGTCATGGTAGAGGTTGGTGTCATGGTGCCGGTTGGTGTGTGCGTGTCCAGGGCTGGGAGATACATGGAGTGCACATACGATGCACCGGGTTTGGGTGGAGGTGGTGGAGACGACAAGGGTGGGGGCGACTGGCTGCAGCCAAACGAGACGGGCCTCTTATCCATGGCGTAGCCGTGAAAGGGTGGGTGATAGAGACCCGAGTACGAAGGGTGGGGCGGAGCTGCAGCCAGCATTCTGTCCCGGCCAGAGGAGTCCAACAGCACGGGGAACTCTGATTGGCCCGTGCTGGTCGTGGGGTGTGTCTGTGATGAAGTGTGGTAAGAGTCCGGGTGCAAGACTGCAGGCGTGGGGTTGGATAAGGGCAGTAAGTGAAAGTCATGAGGTGGCGGTTGGTGGGTCAACTGTGATGGCTGCGTTTCCAGTTTGATCCTGTAGGGGGCGGTGCTGGGCTGGTTACTGTAGACAGTGCCTCTCTGCTGCTTCAGCTGCCGGTCTCGACGGTACAAAGGGCCAAACTTGTTCCGTCCTCCTCTCATTCGGTCTGCTCGCACAGCTGTTGTGTAGAGGCAGTCAAAGTACACACACACACACACACACACACACACACACACACACACACACACACACACACACACACACACACACACACACACACACACACACACACACACACACACACAGCCAATAGTATGTTAGTAACCTTAAAATCTGTTTTTCTCTCTCTTTCTCTGGAACCGAGCACAATCACACACACAAATCACATGCAAAGCCAATAGTGAGTTCACCTTATCGCTCTTGTGAGCACTTACACGTACACACATATAAATGCAATGGCTTATAAACCTTAGAGCAGCCAATAATAAACAGTTTGTTTTTCTCCTTTCATAAACACAGGAGTACGGGCACACACATGCCAATGAAAGTATATCAGTTTTCTTTTTGGAAAGTTTTATGGATATTGTGTTGGTTCAATGACCCTTCGCCGTACTGAGGGAACCTGAGAGCAATCATCTTGGCCAGGGCCGGGTTAATGCACAGGCTAGATATGGCTGCAGCCTAGGGGCCCCCCACCTGCCAAGGCCCCCCCCCCCCCCCCCCCCCCCCCCCCCCCGCCCCCCCTCCCCCCCCCCCCCCCCCCCCTAATTGGCCAAAAGTGAAACATTGCAGAATTGTGACAAGACATGTTATCCTTAATTCCTAATTCATAATTATGACACTGGCTATGTAAATTTGTCGCAAGATTAGCCTTCCGGGGGGCCCACAGCAACCTGTAGCCTAGGGGCCCCAGGCCATCTTAACCCGTCCCTGATCTTGGCGGGGCCCATAGTACACTGTGCACAGAGGTCCATCATCAGCCGTCTTTATCTGGGTCAGTCAGGCCTGCAGCTGCACTGCTTTATGAGCACAGAGATAAGTCACCTCAGGGAAAGTGAAGGGGAGCTACAGTATGTCAAATAAGTGAGTACACCCCTCACATTTGTGCAGATTTGTAAGTACCGGTATATCTTTCCATAGATGAGACTGGAACCATGCCGTGTGGTCTGAAGAGACAAAGATAAACAAATTTGCTTTAGAAGCACAGGGCTTCTGTACACAGTGGAAGTGTGTGCTGTCAGAGTCGTTAAGGTGGTCACACATTACATGTGTGCTCTGGAAAATTCGGGCTTTGACGGGAAGCAAACAACCAGTAGCAAACCAAGGGAGGCGGGTCAACCATGCCGTTTGGAGAAATGTTAATTGTTATGCTCTTGGTCAGACTAAAGTCTCAAAGAGATTTGAAAGTCGATGATAGTCAGGCTGTAGAAATGCAGGCCTCACCCTCTCTCCTCATGCCCACGGCTAGGCACTTCTGGAAGCGGCAGGAGGGGCACCTCTTCCTCTGCGCCAGGTCCATGGGGCAGCTCTGCCGCTCCGCACACGTGTAGCGCTTGTTGTTCTGCACCGTCCGCTTGAAGAAGCCCTGATGCAGCAGAGGGAGAGGGGGGCATAGTTATGATTCCAGCATTAAACATAAACATTATATATATGTATATACAGCTGCGGGAAAAAATTAGAGACCGGCCACTTCAAAATTTGAAGTTTGTCTGATTTTACCATGGTATGTCTTTGAGTGAAACAACATTGTTATTTCATTCTGTACACTGTTGACTACATATCCTCCTAATTTCAACAGGAAATATTGTCATAGAGCATTTATTTGCAGAAAATAACACATGGTCAAAATAACACAAACGATGCAATGACCACCAGATGAATACCCTGACGTGAACAGCCCAAACTCCAGGCCTGACACCCTTGAAAACCTCTGGAATGTGAACAATATTTTCTTTCGAAATTCAGAGGAAATGTATTCGGTAGTTTGAACAATGAAATTACAATGTTTGTTTTACCCAAACACATACCTATCAATAGCAAAGTGAGAAAAAAAAGAAATTTCCGAAGTGGTCTCTCAAATTTTTCTGCGGCTCTATATATATACTGTGTATACAGTATATATATGGGAGTAATTCAGTGGGGGAGTGAGCTTAATATTAACACTCATAATAATAATAATCATCATCATCATCATCATCTTGCAAAGTCAGTGTAGTAGGGTCAAGTAGGTATGTAATGTTTAATGGCAACAACAGGTCTATTTGTCATGGTATCGGTATGTGTGTATAGGGGATAACGGTAAAGCTACACGTGCATACTAGGAAAAAAGCTGCAGTATATGATAAGATGCCGGTATCCACCTTGCAGCTCTCGCATGTCAGCAGGCCGTAGTGGTAGCCTGACACTCTGTCCCCACACACAGGACACCTCTCCGCAGGGTCCACCTGCCCACCACACTCCGTCTTGGGCTCCTGGGCTGGAGAGGAACATAGGCACCAGAGACGGTCCAGAGTCAGATCTACTGTAGTATAACACTAGCCTGGTATGACCTGCCCATAATACTTCTCGAAGTACTATGGGCAGGTCATACCAGGCTAGTATAACACTGCTCAATGGGTTGTTTAATTCATGGTTTTAAATGCAATATGTTTAGTAGAAAAAACAGCACAGGAAGTTATTCTAGAAAAAAAACCTGTGCATTGTTTTGTTAGACCCATAAAAGTCTCTCCAAGAACATAAGCACTAAGGACAATCTTAGATGACCCAGAGTCAGAGCAATGGCATTGTGCAGTTGGATAGAATTAACTTTATTGTCATGCCAGCATGACATTTTTTGTAAGTCTCAATGTATGAAATTATACAGGGACTACAATTATTTCCATTACACAAAAGATTCATGAACACATACGTATATATCTCACATCCATCCCCTTCCTCTAGTCACACTCCCCAGCATACACATCAGACATAAGCCAAGCAACGATTGGCTGTGTCATTGGCAGTATAGGTGGCGATATACAGTAGGTCAGGGCTATTCAAATGGAGGCCCTGGGGCCAGATACGGCCCTTGGATGGCAAGGTTCTGCCCCCCCATAAGATCAGAACAAAATTAAAACTATGTGTGTGCTATCTGTGGCCGTGCATAATTTATGATCACTAACACTTCAGGTTGGGATATCTCTTCTATGCATTCACATGAGTGTCACAACAGTGTCATAAATAGACCATCCTAAGGCTACTAAGAAATAGAGAAGCGAATAGGCCTATCTGTTCTGTCTGGAAAGCTTTCTGCTTGTTTTGCACCCTAACCTCAGACACCGTGCTGCTCACAGTTATACAGATTCTACGTTCCACCCCTTCACTGGAGGTCCTCTGTGACTTTTAAGTGAATATCCCTGCACGAGGTGTTTGGTAGAAGATGTTCAAAGAACTTTATATTGTACAATCAAAAAATAAAAGTCTCTGCAACATAAAAACAAATAACTGCACTGACTGAAGAGTTGACCACAGAAGTATGCATGGCATTTTAGTTAGTGCCGCTGATCATGACATGTCAGCAGGTATATGGCAAAATGACGGCCTTTTGTTAACACTTTGTTTGAAGGGGTCTGCATGAGGGTGTCATGTAACAGACATAAGAATGACATGACACATGTCAGAAACATTAAAGACACATTACTGATGTTATTGACTGTTGTCATAATATGTCCTTCAGCTTTTGGAATGTCATGTCATGACACCGAAAAACCTCGAAATTCCAAAAATGACTGACACATTGACAACAGTCATAAATGTCAGTAATGTGTCCTTAAAGACCCTGAGGTGTCATGATGGTTAAATGACACCCTTTTGAAAACCCCTTCAGAAAAGTGTAAGCAAACTTTTTCAATGTTTCTGTTGGTTAGCGTTTGTGGTAAGCCAAAAAGGTGTAGCTCAGGAACTGGGCAAAAGCAACGGAGGTACTGTACGCACGACACAGCAGGATCAGTCTGAGGTCTGTCATTTATCTAGGTCATGTGACCATGGAGAGGGTGCACGATTGCATGGCCTCTTATCAAAGAGAGGGAATAACTGTACATCGATTCGCGACAGCCTTATGTAATGCCTGTGGACTGGACTGGCTCCACAGATCAGACACACACTGACGACTCAACCTGAGCAATCACAATCTTTTTGCATGCCACAACAACTTTGTAACGCCGCTGAAATTAATTGTCAATTAATCTACTGTACTACCCCACTACCTTCTCTAGTAGTCAGGTAATGGCATTATGAGGGAGCAGTTAGTAAATGTACTGTCAACGTCCAAATATGAACTGTGGTAGGCTATCCATCCACATTTTCACCACACAGTCAAACGAACCTAACCTTTCTTAAAGAGACAGTTCATGGGTTAACACTTTATGCTATATTATATTGTACAATTCCATGAACATACACCACATGTGAGTGAATGACATGGTGGTTCAATTCAACCAACAGTCTGTTGAATCAAGATTCCACCTGCTTGCTATTGTAGACAGTGTTTGATAAAGCATGAACCCTTCCCAACAACGACACACTGGAACTCCAGGACTGTGATTTAATATTATTTCATAGATGTCATCTCACAGAGAGTAACACTGAGAAGGTGCACACATCCAAAAACAGTCTGACTGATCAAAACAGCAGTCTAAAAGATGGAGGATCCCCTGTAGATGATAACATTAATTTACGAAGCAATGAAATGTTCCAACCACAGATCCTATGACACACGCTTTCACATTCAATAGCCTACTCACAGGTAGATGGTCCTTCGAGTGTGCACAAGTCCTGTGTGTAATCCCTGGGATGGGGGCCCATGTCCTGGGGCTGGTCTGGGTGGTAGAGTGGGATGTTCATGGCCTATGGAGCCAGTATTGGCGTTCCAGGGGTCAGGAGTCAGGAGTCGTGGATCGGGGGTCATCAGTCCATAAAGCCAAAAAGGTGCCGGTCACCTTGACATGGTGTCTGTGACGTCCAGAGGTGCCCACAGACAGCTCAGCGGCTCGGGACCGGAGACGCACGGCGAGCCGGACGGATGGGGAGAGAGCGAGAGAGAGGGAAAGAGGGAATCGCGCTGGGTAGACGAGGCCCCATGGCCATGTCGGACTTTGCTCCATAGTGGGGGTAATAAACCTATCCCCTGACTGGCACTCCCTCCTGGCCCTCTCTGACTGTCCAGAAGAAGAAAAAAAGAAAAAAACAGAAAACAGCAATGCAATCTGGAACAGGGCTGCATTGGCCATCTGGCATAACAAGCATTTCCCTGTGGGCCCCGCCCCCTCGTGGGCACCTATTTTCAGAAATGTTCTACGCCGCTAATTATGAGGGGCCCCTTTAAGCCAAACGTGCCCGGGCCCTATTTCTCCTCCAGTCCAGCCCTGATCTGGAGTCTGGTATGTTTTGTGGAAAAGCACAGGACACAGACCACCTATCTCATCACCATACAATATATGACAGTCATTGAGACATACAGTAGGTCGCGACTGGAAACCCACTCATGGGTTTTATGGAGTTGTTGAAGCATGGGTCATCAGACCATTACAGTTATCAGACTCACACACATGACGGCAATTACATGCTCCTGGATGCTCTTATCCTGAGTCACTCTCTGTACTCTGAACTAACTATGAGGACAGTCCAGTCCACCTGAAGCAGTTAGGTGACAGACCGTGGGATCCAACCAGGGGCATCAAAGTATGGAGAGCTTGGTGACTGTGAATAATCAGGGCCCCATGTATGACACATCATATAATTTTAATATCATATCAATATTTAAGCAGGGGACCCTACCGTGGCGCTAACAGTGGGGCACTGGTCGGCAGCCGACCACCAGGTTCGATTCCCGGCCTGGGTCCTCTCCCAGCCCTTCCCCGTCTCTCTCTCCCAACTCGCTTCCTGTTTCTCCTCCACTGTCCTGTCTGATGATAACCAATAGAGTATATAAAAATACTTAGGGGCTCCCTTGGAGCTGATTGTACATTGGGCTCCGAATCTAGTGCTACGCCCCACTAGATCAAATCGACAGTGAGGACAGTCCTCTGGTTCTTCTTTCACATGTATTGATCAATCCCCACCTGACCCCCACAACCAAATAAGAGGATCAGTTTACAGCAGGGGTGGGGAACCTATGTCTTGAGGGCCGTTTACGGCCATTGAGGCCCTTTTATCTGGCCGCCGATATCATTTTATATTTATACATTTATGACATATTTTGTAAAGGAATCTTAGGAATTACATTTGCAATACAATTAAGTTATATTCAGGGGGGGTACAGAAGGTGGGGTCTGTTTTAAGGGTGTTTCAATATAGGCTGTTTCAATATAGGCCTAAAGTGCAGGGGGAAATCCTGGTTTGTGTTCATAGTCCGGCCCTCGGCGGACTTTTACAGCCCTTGGAGGAATTTGAAGTGGCCCCTTGAATGAAAAAGGTTTCCCACCCCTGGTTTAGAGTAATGAGACTTGTGGGGACTTCTTGTCCACTTGTTTCATCTCCAAACTTTCAATGACCATTTTCATAACTTCCACTATTATACTGTATTTATTTGATCATGCCACTGAGACTTACCTCAGAAACACATACTGTGTAAGCTATGACAAAAACCATGGCTGGTCTTGACTTAACCCTGTAGTGCAGACAGAGCCTATGTTATAACCTTATTGTCACCAAATGTAATGGCTATGACTTAATCTGTAACTTAAGACTCTCTGTAATGACATACAGTAGCAATGTTGTTATGATGTAGTTAAATTGAGTATTTTCTGCAAATAGTGAATAGGCCCGCCAGCGACCCCATCTGTACTAAGAGGCTACAGACCAGCAATTTCAAATGGAGCTTGTTTGTGCATGAATCATTCCATGCTCATCAGACCAATCCAGGATCATCACGCCACATTATCACATTACAAAATCCACACCTCTGATCCATCCAAGTGGTCATATAACAACGGTCCAATTATGAACAATCGACTGCCACAATTATGTGACGCTTGACGTCAAAGCAGATAACCCAGTCCAAGGGTGATTGGTTATCTACAGTGCTCAAGGGCTGAATGAACACCAAGCTCTTCCAAGAGTCTTGCATCAGATGGCAAATTCACACTAATACAGTGATAGGTGTGTGGCAATAAAAAGCTCACTAAGTCAATGGGACTCTATAGTTCAGATAAGATTTGAGCTATTGATCAACAGGTCGTCATCGTAGGCCTACTAGCCCAATACAATACTTGCTCTCTTATCAATTCAGATGTTCCTGATATGTGGCTGTACATTCATGTAGTAATGTGTTGTTCATATTGAATGGGTTGTTTTGATGTCTGTAGTAGTTGTTAACATCTTTCATGGAGCAGTTGGCTCAATGTTTACACTGAATGTTTTCACAGTAAAACAAAGGAAACAGTGCCCTCTAATGGTCATTTAAATATTGTGATTGATATGAAATTGTGAAAAGACTTTGGTTTTAATCAGACAACCTGGATGAAGTGCTAGTACAGGCCTATTAATGTGCTGACTATTTTTTTGTCAGCCATTAGGCCTACTGCTGGTTTATATTGACCAAGCATTTTAGAAAATGATTTCTGCACCCCGTCTTGTACATTTCTCCACACAGACCACAACCCAGATGCAATGCTTTGTAAAAATGAAAATAGTTTAATGGTCAACACAATAAAAAGTACAGGTCAGTTTACTATTAATGCAGTGCTGTGTTGATTGCTAACAATAAAAATTATACAGTTAATAGAGTGGCATTCTACTCAGGAGTGGTGTGGAAACAGACAGATTTCCTTCTCCTGAATAGGATATCCATGGCACAATGGAAAATAGTCCCTGCAAAGCCCAGTTTTCTGATGTAACATTTGGAACGAGCGTCCTCCTCCTTCTATCCTAGATCACACACTGCCCTCTAGTGGGAAGTTCTATTTACAATTTTATTCATTTTGGACACACATGGTCTCCCTCCACTGCGTACCACGCCTCGTTGTGCCTCTCAGTCATCTTCATGGGGCTGAAAACACAGAGGAGAGAGAGAGAGAGCGAGAGAGAGAGAGAGAGAGAGAGAGAGAGAGAGAGAGATTGTTAATTAAACATTTATTGGAAAAAAAATGTCTAGTTCTCAAATACAGTAACCTCTCCCTTCTGAACTATGGGGTGGGAATGGGCCTGGGGGGCACATAGGTCTCCTCCTACCTGTCGTAGCCAACGTCATAATGGGAGCCTTTGACGAAGGATGCACCAGCCTTCTGCAGGGCCATTCTCAGGTCGCGAGCGTTGGTTCTAGAGGTGAGTCCCATCAGCCAGCCTCCATAGCTCCTCACATACAGCTTCATAGCGGGTGTCTCCTCGAAGAAAACCTGTGAGGAAAAAAGGTTGACATTACATTGCACTGAGCTCCCAGTCTTAATCAAAGCAACTTATTTGAGGGACAGTACAGAGACAGTATTTAGTAGAAAAGCTGCACTTTCGGGTGTAATTCTTGTATTTTATTCTAGTGTCCTGGGCACTCCAGCCGTGCATGTAAGCATGGAACAGTAGGAGAACTCTTCTTCTTCATTCTCAAATGAGATTCGAACACATGACCCTTCAATTCAAATATCGGAATGTGCTGAAATCAGATTCACTTTGAAAAAAAAATGTTGGGGGGGCTTTTTGCCTTTATTAGATAGGACAGTATGAGATGGAGACAGGAAGCGAGTGAGAGAGAGAGATGGGGGACGATCTTGAAATGACCTCGGGCCAGTATCGAACCCGGGTCTCCAGCAGAACAGTGCAGTGCCATACTGTTTGAGCCACGCCAGGGCCCAGATTCACTTTTTAAATATGTTTGGATGTTTTAATCCTGTGGCTGGCTAACAGGTTTGGTTCTCAGCTGCTGACAGTCAGGCCTGAGAGCAGGGTCACTGACAGCTTTGGCCAGGCCTGGGACAAAGTCATCTGAAAGGGCCCCCTCACCCAATACATACAGAATGAAGACCTAATTCTGCACACACCCTGCCCCCACCCAGCCTTCTCTGGGCCCGGGACAACTGACCCCTTTCTCCCACTGTCAGCTTTCTTGCCTGAAATAAAGGTTTTATTTGGAGGACTTCAGTGGACAACATGCCAACATACATCTATGCTTGTCTTTTACGTCAGCCATGTAAAAGTGAAAGCATGTCACACATCAACATCCATGTGACCCCCTGATGAAGACGGAAGCTATACCGCCAAAACATGTCAGGTAAAAGATAAAAAACTTTTACATGATGTCTGAAGTAAAAGAAAAACTTTAGTGTTACTAAAACAGTTAGACATAAGCAGGGCTCTAGTCTAAATTAACTTTTTTCATCACCAGCCAAAATGGCTAGTAGATGTCCCTCTTAGCCAAATTCACATTCACTAATGGGTCAAAGTGGCTAGTAAGTTTGCATTTCCAACCATCCAAACAGAAATTTCACCAGCATTTGACCAGTTGGCTGGTATTAATTTAGAGCCCTGGACATAATGAACGTTATACGTGTCAACGTACGCTTCCGTCTTTGGGGGCCGGGGGCTCCTGGGCTCCGTCCTGGAAGGCACTGGGCAGCAGGAAGCTGACTTTGTACTTAGAGGACGTCCACATGCTGGTGGTGTCTTTGGTCTTGATGACCACGGGGGAGGTCATGTCAATCTTCAGGCCTGCAAGGTGACAGACAGCACAGTGTTTTTAATTGCCTACTAGTAATGGTTAGCTTTCGAATCACTAACCTAATCACACTTGATCAAAAGCTCCTTTCAACTTCCCTGATGACCCATCAACTCTTATTATCTGTCTGTTGCGCAGGGCCGGTTCTGGCTTATTTGGTGCCCTAGGCGAGTTTGATTTCTGCCCCCCCCCCCTACCTTTGAAAGAAAAAAAAATCTTTCTTATACCTCACAGAACACAAGACTAATATCCTTAGTAAGCTTAACTAAATAGCATCAAGAACAATAACCGTTTTTCATCAAATGGATTTGTGGTTCTTTTTGACAGGCGACCAACACATCAGATTGAGTCGCATGAAAGTAGCTTCACTGTGTGGTGTGTGGGATGTGATGGTGGTGGGGCCCCCAACCCCAGATGAGAGGGAGGTTATCAATGTGTTTGAATTGTAACGTGAAATTGAAATGCCAGGAGAGTGATACAGTACATTTGCATGTAAAATGCATGTGTAGACAATAAGCCTACCAAGGAGGTCTGCATTGATCTACACTATCTACAGCATCACAAAGCATGGCAGCATAACAATTTTAATAAGCTACACATTTGTGCTGTCTTCCAAACCAATTTCATTTCTGGACTGGAAATAGTGGTGCATTTGTGAGTAGGAGAATGAGAAGGGGGCTATCTATGTGTTTGGAGGGACAGGGTGAGAGAAAGGGAGAAGAGCTGTCACGCTATTGAATTTCATAATATACAAAATATAGTAAATAGCCTCACTTGTCTGCTGTGCATGGTTCTGTTACATGATTAATGTAGGCTATGTCATTCTGGTCTGGAAATTAATGTTTTTTTAAGCTTACAACAAGCAGGTAATTAATGTGGATGGAAGGAGATATGGCAGCTAAAATTGTTTTAAACATTGCACCAGTCTTACTTTACATTGCTTGTCAACCTAAGCAAGTATTATGATATCAGGTGGGTGTTAGTGAGTAGTGAGTAGGCTACTAACAGCTACTTTACTGGATTTCATTGCTTGGCATACTTGGCTAATGTTAGCATGCTAACTAGCGATTTCTCTGATCAAAAACAAAGCTCTTTTTCTCTCTAATTCCAAATAGTAACCTCATAACTATTAGGCTTTCCATAATCACAAACGGTTGCTGATTAAATCACATAGTTCCAAAACACCCTCTGAAACTCCTGCATCATGCAATGAGTGGTTTAATGAGAACATAATAATCTCCATCCGGCAGACTGTTTGCGCTTGCCCCCTCTGTCTCTCGAGTGAGTCTCCAAATTCAAAATAGATGCACGCTGTCACTCGTCCCGCCCCCTTTCTCAGAACTGTCTGTTTATTGGTTCACAGACTTCCCAGAGACAGTTGGAAGAGATATTACTATTGGCTGAGGGGCGCTTTGCCGTGAGGAGCGCTTTCGCCACTCTTTGTTGATTGCGACTTCATAAAAAAAACTTCATATCGCAAAATTACGCATAGGAGAGCGCCATTTCGGCGCCCCTTCTTCACATGGCGCTCTAGGCGACCGCCTAGCCGGCCTATGCTAAAAACCGGCCCTGCTGTTGCGGGTACGCACGCACACACGCACGCACACACACACACACACACACACACACACACACACACACACACACACACACACACACACACACACACACACACACAGACACACACACACACACCTTGACCTTACCAGCTGCGTTGTTGCCCTGGATGTACTTGAAGAGCTTCCAGAAAGCCCTGGTGATGGCCATGTCCATGAAGTAAGATTCCTCCACGGCAGAGATCCATTTGGTGTTATCATAGGAGCGCACCTGAAAAAACAAACATGCATTATCTCTAAGAAATGTACAAAACCTACAGAGCTGGTTGGATCACATTCATGGCAGGCTTTTCTAAACTTTCTGAACCTGTTGGCACCTCTGGCCAGTGGTGTAGTCTACTTTTTTTGTGGTGGGTATACTGTATATTTCAGCATGTTTTAAGGTGGGTCTACTGTATATATGTGTGCTATTCTAAATAATGGATAAATCCATTTTAAGTGGGTATACTGAAATCCCTGAAATTTTGAGGTGGGTACATACTGCATATACCCGCGTTCTACATAGACTACACCACTGCCTCTAGCCTCATATCATTCCATTATGATCAATGATGGTGAGTCAGTTGTGAACTGCATTAATGTCTGAAATCTAAATTAACATATTGCAACAGTAGGCAAAAAAAGACTGCCTGAATGGCTTACCTCATACTCTTCCCCACTGCAGATTGTTGTGAAATGAAGACATTCTTTTGTCTCAGTGCCGTGTGTGGTGTCATCACATGGACTGACAGGGGATAAAAGAAATTCGGAATTAAAACTCAAATTTTGTTGAGCCTAGAAGAATATTGTATCTCACAGACCGAGGACCGCTGCTGGAAAACGTGTTTGTAGTCATCAATTGCCAGTCATATCTTTTTGTGTCTTGTTGGCTGTGTGATAACTTTCCCCATGTCCCCCAACCCCGTGTTACCACTGAATGCCTTTTTTAAATGTACTTAAACACAAGAACAGTGCTACAATAAGAAGGAACAAAAAGAAAACTTACCCAACCGTTGCCTCAGCGGCCATGGCAAACGCCACCAACAGCATTCCTAAAGGCGCCCAAACCCTGCAAGAGGAGATGATTAGACATGATACAGATTGTCTTGTCTCAACACGACAAACAAACAACTAATCTGCAGACACTGCTTCCATTTCATCAGCACTATGATTTTCAAGAAATAATGTGATTTAAAATTTCACTACTCCAAAAAAAGTAAAACATTCTTAATTATTGATTTGCCAAGGGTTCCCTGGCTATAATGCAGCATACTTACATCTTTTGTCCGAGTGGATGTTCACCAACGTGTGTGAAGTGAAAGTTGTGTTCAGGTTGTGTTGAGTCAACTTCTCTGCTACTTTCACTGCAGTCCTCCCTCGTTTATAAAGCCACAGGTGAATGTAGTAGGCAGTGCCCTTCCTCCTGGTATGACCACACCCACCCTCTCATCATTCCTCTTCTAAGGTTATGCAAGACCCACCTGATGCTGCACCCACAATGTGTCGGGTGCAAACAAGGGGTCGTATCAAATAAATATTTGTAGGTTGTGCCACTCTCAGATTGGTATGCTCTCAAGTTCACACCTTGAGGCGATCACGTTTGTTGACATAAAATTAAGTTGTTTGGTAACCTGTTCAACTCACGTGTGTGGGCCTGTATGCGTTATCCAACACTGAAAACAGGGGAAAAGCACTACATAATGAAATGAATGCACTGTAAATTCAATGACAGAGACCCTTTCTATATTGAGGCAGTTGTCACAGCACAAGATATCTAATTGACAACGCACGATTCAATATTAATGAGCATATAATTAATTAATGCTAAGATTTTGATGTTTTTTTTATGTATTTTTATGGGCTTTTTCACCTTTATTTCAGACAGGACAGTGAAGAGCAACAGGAAGCAAATGTGGAGAGAGAGAGATGGGGTAGGGATGGCAAATGACCCAGGCTGGATTTGAACCCTGAGTGCAATCCTTGGGCTGCGCCACAGCGCCCGTGCCCCAAGGTTTTGATTTCATATAGACTGTCTCTGCCATCAAAATGTTTTGTAAGTGGTTTTGAGGCAGTTTTATCCGGCCCCCGATATAGTTTTAATGTTATGCAGCGTCATATGTTATATTCAGGGGACCTAGAGAAGGTGGGGTCTGTTTTAAAGGTGGTTGCCTTCAATATAGGTCTAAAGTGCAGGTAGAAACTCTGGTTTGTGTTCATAATACGGCCCTCGGAAGACTTTTACAGCCCTCGGATGAATTTGAAGTGGCCCCTCGAATGAAAAAGGTTCCCTATCCCTGTTATAGGCACACACCATTAGCTTCCAAGAAAAACAACAAAAACCCTTTCTGTCTATCTATCTTCAGCCATAGGATATCAAAGCAGCACAACACAATGGCCACCAGGAAATGTGTATCAGTGGAGGTCTGAAAGCCAACACCTTTGAATAGGTGAATGACATGTTGTGGTGGCTGGCGATGATGACCTGAGAAAGATAAAATAATCTCACCGGAGCATCCTCAGATAGGGATATTTTTACAGTTTTATTGGGCAAGTGCCAAGGCTAACATTTCAAAACATTAGTCTAGGCACTTGCCTACAGTCTACAGTAAATCTGAAGATGTAGGGGCCCTGCCGTGGCCAACCTGTAGGGCACTTGTCTACACAGCGGCTGACCCGGGTTCGATTCCCGGCCCAGGTCCTTTGCAGACCCCTCCCCATCTCTCTCCCCATTCGCTTCCTGTTCACCTTTCACACTGTCCTGTCGAATAAAGTCGAAAAAGAACAAAAAAATCTGGGGATGCTCCGGTGACATATATTTCGAAGCGTTAGTCTTGGACTTGCCCAATAAAACAGTTAGTTATCCACATTTGAAGATGCTCCCGTGACTTTCTTCTCTGTCGGTACTTACTAGTCCTTTCATGTGACGCACCAGATTGTGAAGTGCAGGAGCGCAGAGGATATCTTTCCCTTCTAAAGATAAAATAATACTTACGGACACCAGAGTTTGCGCTACACACACACACACATGCACGCACGCACGCACGCGCACGCACGCACGCACGCACGCACACGCACGAGCACGCACACGCACACGCACACGCACACACCTAGCCTCCTTTTATGGGTTCGTGTTGCCATATAGGAGGTAAGAGGAGAAGCGATTTTGGTGAGATCTGACACCTTTGACACGACTTCAATATGGAAACCTGTGTGTCTCCATGTCACTAGGTTCAGCTAAGTTGAAGAGGTCTGCTTGTGTGTTTTTTGTTTTGTTTTTGGCCCTCAGAGCTCTTTTAATTCTGCAAGGTTCACAGTTAAACACGCACAGAGTTTATTTAATATCTTCTAGAGTGTATTTGGTCCCAGAGTATTCTCTTGAGTGGTTAGAGAATTAACACCACATTTTAGGACTTTTTTACTCTTATTTCTGACAGGACAGTGGAGGAGAGACAGGAAATGAGTGGGGAGAGAGACAGGGAAGGATCAGCAAATGACCCGGGCCAGAATTGACCCCGGGGTGCCGGCGTAGAAACCCAGAACCCTACCGTTAGGCCATAGTAGGGCCAACACTACGTTTTTATTTAACTGTGTTATTGCTTCTTGCTTAGAAAATCCTTAAAAAGGTCCAGCCGTGGCTTAGTCGGCTGAGGACTGGACTGCTACACGGGCGACCCAGGTTCGATTCCCGGTCCGAGTCATATCCCGACCCTCCCCTGTCTCTCTCTCCTACTCATTTCCTGTCCCACTCTTCACTGTCCTGTCTAAATAAAGTTGGAACCCCCCAGATTAAAAAAAAAAAAAAGGTGCAACAGAGGAGAAAGACTCCCACAGGTCCAGAGCTAAAACAGAGTTTTGTGCCCGCTGCCGCAAACCAGAGGTGTGTGAGTTCAGCAGCTGTGCGTGCGAGTAGTATCCGCCTTTGTCTACGTCTCTTTATGCTGGCTACCTGATCATCACAGTGTCGGACCTTCAGCTGCCTCCCTGCGGGGAGCTGATGGTCTTGGCCCTTCTCACACAAAACGTGTAATCCCTCTGCGGAGTGCCATTCTCTTCCAGTACAAAGGGTCATCATAGATGGGCCCCTCCCATGCAGTGTAAATCTAGATGGTAGGCCACACAAACACACCGTAGACAAAATAATGGTAAAAGCATCTTGTATTTTAAAAATATACAGCACAAATCCAATTACTTCTTTTAACACTAGAAGGTAAGTTCAGTGTGTTGTTGCTGAATGCTTGCATGTGCTTTCCCTCAGTCATTAAGGGTTTTCTGAAATTGAATCCACCAGCCGTGATTTCCCAGATAGCCAAGCACGTAATTTCAAGGATAAGACACGATATAATCACATGCTATGCAACATCTTGTATGAATGCAGCTGGCGAGAGCGGATTTTTTTCTTTGTTTAAAAAGGCACACGAGTTTGGAACAGCACGCTGTTAAAAGGGGTTGGCATCCCAGTTCATTACCACATATTGTCCAACATAATCCACTGGCCCCACAATGTGTGTGAATGCTATATCATGATTTGGCATCAGACAGAGCCTAACCAGTGCGGTGGCATAACTAAGGTGCAGGGCCCATTTCAAGTTACATACTGTACATTAGTAACCTAATAGAAGCTTTAGACATGCAGTGTTCTCTCTTCAAGAGAGTGTGCAGAGTGCTCCTTAGAGTTACTCCAAAGTTCAGCTATTGTTTTCAGGCAGTGTACTTGAAGTGGGATAACTGGTTCTTTAGTTGTTGCTGGAGAGAAAAAAGGCTTATCTAGCTGTCAGACTTTCCTGGGGGCCTGCCTCCTCCGCTCTCACAAAAGTTTCATAATTGCTTCTCCCTGGTTGAAAGAATATATGTTTACTGTATTACATAACATGTCGGTTTTGTCCTCAAACCTTGGACACGCAGGCAAAGAAATAAAGGTATTACAAATGGACAGTACAGGGCGGATATTGAGCGGAAATGGTTGAATGTTATGTCCCACAGGGCTTGCATAGAACAAAAAAAAGAGACTGTATGGCGGAATATGTAATAAGATCAGTAAGAAGAGAAGCCTGCATTTGTGTACCATTGCCCGACAATGAAGATTGAACTGATTGAAGTTCATTGTGATTGGCTATGCATTGCACTCTAACTTGTTGAAGACACAGAGATAGAGAGATAGAGAGATAGAGAGAGAGAGAGAGAGAGAGAGAGAGAGAGAGAGAGAGAGAGAGAGAGAGAGAGAGAGAGAGAGAGAGAGAGAGAGAGAGAGAGAGAGAGAGAGAGAGAGAGAGAGAGAGAGAGAGAGATCATGGTTGACCCACAGCAAGAGAGTGCAAGAGAGTACTTGATTATTTGCAGAGGTGTGTAAAGTAAAAGCAGAAGTATTCTTATGGTGATTCTACCTCATTAGGACCAGTGGAATTACTGCTGCATCAACTATGCCAGATTATGTGCAAGTTATTGTAATTACATAAGTGCAAGAGTAGGCCTACTTCTACTTTAAACACCTCTGATTATTGGTAACACTTCATAATAAGGGATGCAGAAAAAGTATTATAAAGACTTAGCAAATACCGGTAATTAACCAATGATGAACAAAACATGAACAAACAATTAATATGTTCAAGATTTTACAAACCTTTTAACAGTTTTTTTTTTTTAAATTCAATCACAAACAAATTGTAAATGTTTGATAAGAAAACGTACCTGTAAAAATATGAACATTTCTTACTCATTAACAAACATTTGTTCATAATTTGTTCATTATTAGTTCATTATTAGTTAATTATTTTCTAAGTTTTTATAATGCTTTTTTCTGCATCACTTCATTTATATAGTGTTACCTGATCATTTTCTCTATCTGTCGCTGCCTGCACTACTATCAGTCTCCACATCATCATCATTGTCATCATCTTCATCGTCGTCCTCCTCCTCCTCGTAGATGACGTCCTCTCGCACGTGCTCGTAGAGGTCCAGGATGCTGCCCTGGCTGAGGCAGGTGTTGACGGTGGACCCTGAGCTGATGTGGGCGGGGCTGGGGTTCACCACGCGAGGCTTACGGTTCTTCTGACGGCTACGAGGGTGAACGCACTCCGTCCCGCGCACATGGGGCTCTGCAAGCACACACACACGCGCGCACGCGCGCACACACACACACACACACACACACACACACACACACACACACACACACACACACACACACACACACACACACACACACACACACACGCACACCAACACAAACACCATATAAGACTGACTCCACCTGCAGTCCTTTTCCAAAGCTGTATATCAAGAGCTAATTCTAAATTCAAAAAACCCATAAAGAATATCCTATTCAGGCAGGCACACTCTGTCACTCTGCCTCTGCAAGGAAACACACGCATGCATGCACGCACGCACGCACATTCGCATGCACATTCAACGTTCAAAAAATGGCACATTTTTAACCCTCCTGTTATCCTTGGGGTCTATTTGACCCCTTTCAATGTTTAACGTCTGAAAAATACATGAAGTACATAATTATTTTGCTTCATCTTTGATGACTTTTCCTAAATATATGGGGTCAATGTGAAAAAAGTGAAATTTCCACAAAAATGTTTTCCCCAAGTGCTGTACACGTTTTGGTTACATCTGTCTTCCTTGGGGTCAATTTGACCAATATGTATGATGTGGATGAGGGCCAAAACTAATTCAAGGTAACTTTTGGGCAGTTGTTGCACATTTTCGCCTAGTCATGGATTAGTTTTTTTCGGTGTGTGGGCTGTGTGTGGGGGTGCTATAACTTATCTTAGCTTTTTTATGTCCCCAACAGAGCAACAGTAAATATCTGAGGCATAGACCGGTACAAAAGTTTTTACTTATACTGATTTTGTAGACATTTAAGTGACTCCAAGGATCACGGATGTAACCTAAATCTGAGGATAACAGGAGGGTTAATCAAATAAGGTGCATTCTTTTGGAGCACAGGCGCAGTGCGCAGACCAACCTTATCCTACAGTCTGCTACTGTTTTCAAGCACTTACAAAAGTTGATATGGATGTGCAGGGCTGCTGACAGCTTTGGCTGGGCCCAGGACAAAGTAATCTGATCGGGCCCCCCACCCAATACATTTAATGAAATGAGAATCCAATTATGGGCACCCCATTCTCCCTGGGACCGGGACAACTGACCATTTTGTCCCCCCTTGTCGGCTTCCCTGTGGATGTGCGTACCCAAACGACAATGATTTGCTCAGATTTTGTATGTCCTCCCCCTTGTAAATCAAGCTAACCCATAATATACTGAAATGAAAACCTACACACAGGTATACTCTGGGGGTGGCTTTTAATGGGATGGGGACCCACCCATCATTATGGCTGTCATTGTCCTTGCAGTAGCCTGCGGTATCAGTTACTGAGAATCAATGTAACGCCAGGTTTAAGAAATACTGCACAGTATCTGTTCCTCCTAAGGAGGTAGGTAGAATGTAATTACATTTTAAAAATCACATTTACAGCAGCATTTTGTAAATACAAATACATACTGTAATCGAAGTGTATTGTAATGCAGTGTAATAACATGGGACAACCTTGACATAGACATTCAATTTCACGGAAGTTTCACAGTAAGAGTTCATGTGTGTCTCCAAATAATATACCGACAATCACTAAAACAAATCAGGCAGTGCTTCGATTAATAATCAATTGGGCATCAATTAGAGTCTCATTATTAGACTATCTTGATTGATTATTTCTGATGTCTCAGCATCAGCATCTCTCCTGTCTCAGCAGTCTCAAATAGCGTACAGTTATACACATTTTTTTTAAATTATATTTTAATGATAGCATGGATTTTCCAAAAGATACAAGGGAATAATTTGTGAGAACCAGCTGAGAAATGGCAGAACAAATATTCAAAAGACGTTGTCGCTTTGTAGGAGTTTAAAGTAAAATTAAGTTGCGTTGCCAGGTTTATACTATTTTTTCCAAAGCAAAAGCGGACCGTCTCGCTGCAGTTTGAATTGGAGATAATTTGGTAACACTTAACATCACGCCGGTGTCATAAGCATGTCATTACAGTGTCATAATAGTGTCGTAACAGTCATAGATAAGTCATAAACATTATGTCCATGTCATAAACATTTTATGACTGTTGGTCTTAAGTGACAATCGGTTATGGCAAAGACAACCATGCTTGACCCGCTTCCCTTGGTTTGCTGCTGTATATTTGCTTCCTGAGGAACAGGGAGAAGTTCCCAAGCTCAAAGTTTCTGGAGCTCAAAAACTATAGTTGTATTGCTCCTGGCCTGACTAGAAGCAACGCTGAAGGTTTTGCATCACAAGGAGGGCCTGGCTAGAGGGCTCTGGGAATTCCTGCCCATGATGTTGTGATACAGGGTGTGTTTGAGAAGACTGCCCTCTAGTGGAATTTCACGGCACATCACCTACAGAAATTTTGGTCAAACTTAACTTCACTGGTTACTGTAGTGCAAGTTTTGGCAGGGGTTCCCAAAGGCACACTGCTGGATTAAATTAAAACGCCTTCATTTCGGTAGGCTAGCGCATGGTGAACAAGTGTTTTCTTCATTTTGTGCCACCTACGGTACCTTGTCTGTTGAAGCAGTCCTCTGCAAAGCAGCTGTGCTGGTTCTTGCTCCTGGGCCCGGGCCCGGGCCCCATCACCATGTTGCGGCGAGGTGGTAAGATGGCGATGGGGGTGATGAGGGAACGACAGCCATAGCAAGGGGAGCCCAAATCCATCCTTCCAAAACCCCTAAGTGGCAGAGCAGGGTCAAAAATGAGGAGTTCAGATGCAAAACCCCCTAAGTGCCTTTTCAGAAAATAATCTTAATTCATTTTTATTTAATACAAAGCTGTCCAAATTTTATTTTATTTATTTAATATAATTATTTATATGTATTATCAAGTACATGAATGTAAACCAAACCAACAACAGGGTTCTCTAAAAATATAGAAGTACAGGTCTTCAGAAATGGAGTTAGGGGGTTTTGCATCTGAACTCTTCAAATGTTCAACCATTAGAAAACACTATTTTTTACAACAAGGGAGAGTATACTGAACGTTTTGGGGCAGCCGTGGCCTAGTGGTTAGAGAGTTGGTCTTTCAATCTAGGGGTTGCCGGGTTCGAATCCCCCCTGACCTCTCCCTACACCTCCATCCATGGCTGAAGTGCCCTTGAGCAAGGCACCTAACCCCACATTTCTCCAGGGACTGTAAACAATACCCTGAAAAATAATAGTTGTAAGTCGCTTTGAACAAAATGAAAGCGACAGCTAAGTGAAATATAATGTAATGTAATGTTTTGAAGTAGTCATATTATAGGCCTACTTTTTATGAGTAACTCTGACTCAGAGGACCACACGTTTATTGCTTTAAAGCCGTGATTCTTACACACTGTGTGTGTGTGTGTGTGTGTGTGTGTGTGTGTGTGTGTGTGTGTGTGTGTGTGTGTGTGTGTGTGTGTGTGTGTGTGTGTGTGTGTGTGTGTGTTGCTGTTGACTAATTATTTGAGTGTTATTGTGTATTGGATCAGAGGTGGGCCCTCAATATTTGTTGAAATTTCAAGTAAGCCCCAAGTTGGAAAGGGTTGGGAACCCCTGCTCTTGAGTTCGTACTTGAAAGTGCGAGTGCAGTTGGGGCAGTTGAAGTCCCCGATGCCCCACATCTTGTCTGCAGGCACTGGGTCATACTTCCTCTTGCACTTGAAACAGCGAGACACCTGCCATGAAGACACACCGACAAGATCATCCTTTGGTATTTTTAAAAAAAAACATTTGAAACGGTTTCATTATCTGTAAATACATTATAATATTTATATAGTTCACTTCTATGCAGAAGGAGTAAATAAGTTTATAGTCCATAACATAGCTATGCAAAGTCGTAAAAAAAATCATGACGTTTTTGACATACTAAACACCTTTCCCGAATTAATACTTTTAATAGTATAGCACACACACACACAGTAGATGGGTATCAAACAATGGGTACCAACTACCAAGTGTGTGCTTTTGATAAGAATGGGATTTACAACCACACTAAAAGGATCACTAAGCCATATAAGCACAACACACAACAACAGGAAACAGGTCTTGTCATAATGCTTTTGGGGAAGTACAGTAACTGTGTGTGTGTACGTGTGTGTGTGTGTGTGTGTGTGTGTGTGTGTGTGTGTGTGTGTGTGTGTGTGTGTGTGTGTGTGTGTGTGTGTGTGTGTGTGTGAGTGTGTGTGTGTTTGTCTTACTCTTTTCCTCTGTGCAACGCGCCGCCACCAGTCGCTGTCACACTGGCCGCAGGCAAACTGGTGCACATCCGAGGGGATGACGTCACGCTGGGCGTTGTCAAACATGCGCAGGTTCTTCTGCGTCAGTGGTAGGACGCGCAGACGCTGCAGTAGTTCCTGGAGACACACACGTATGCATGCACACAAGCATATGCACACGGACATGCACATTTTGAGTATGTGAGATGGACTCATAATAGGTTTCTATATTTTGCCAATTTGCTTTCCATTTCCTTTCCCACGCTTGGTTTGCTATTCAATCTGCTACCGTTAACGTGTGACAAAAAAATGCGAAATGGACTGGACGGGTAAAATGGCTAATTTTGTTCAAGCGAAAGAAGTTACAGAAGTTATTCCAACATCAAGTGAATTTCATTATGTGTCGGAAGCAAAGGCCAAACGATCGCACCGAAAAGCCAGATATGAAGTCACTCCTGACCCCAGAATCTCTAGTCTAATCTCTTTGTCATTATAAAACAAAAACAATGACCTTTTCACCCAGGATGTTACAAACCGCAAACACATTGAGAGGGCCAAAGGAGGTCACATGTAAACAACAAGACTTCTCTCTTGACTATCATGACTACGAGGATTTTCTTAGCCAAGGTGTATAAAGTTGCAATAAAAATAGATCTACAACAAACAAAAGAACAACATTGATCAGAGTGAAAGCTTGGGCAATCAGGTCAAATGTAAACAAAAGCCAAACCAATTCAAACAAATGCCCCAACCTGAATGTCCTTGTCCTCAGTTGGCTGCTTGTTTGCCTTGGGCTGCAAAGGGAAGAAAACATTTGAGAACACTTCAATCATTACAGTATATAAAATGACATGCTAAGACTTAATCTGTGAGAGATGTGTAGCCTACATACCTTTTTACCAGACTTTGGTGGTCTCTTTTGAGAAGATGCCTGAAATTGAATGCAGTTGTCAGTAGGTACACCATGCTATATGCCAGGTTCTAGCCCATAGTACATGCAGACATGGAGAAGGCAATCGGCAGTTATTTAGGCCTACTATATAGGCTACTAGCAACATAAAAGAATGTGATTAACTCACATCTTTTGGCATGTTTTACACTAGTGATTTGCACATGTCCACACATCTGCCCTGTTTAAGAGTTTCTGAAGCTGCATCTCTCGGACGGGAGCGTACCTATGTTCCCCGGGTCCTATTTTCTCCGGGTCCTATGTTCCCCTGTCTTTGTATGGGACCAAACTATCCGAAACTATCTCTAAACTTAACCTGTCAGAGGTGCAACAACAACCTGCGCTTTGTCATGCGGCAGCAGTGGAAGCAGAGGGGAACATAGAACCCTGTTTTGAAAAAAGGGTCCTAAGTTCCCCGGTTTTGGGGAACATAGGACCTGGGGAACATAGGACCTGGGGAACATAGGGATGACCCCCTCTCGGATTAGGCATCCATGATGACTGTGTATCTCTCTGCATGTCAGGCTGTGTGAGTTGACATGAGGATGAAGGGGCGGTGGTGGGTCAGGTGGTAGAGGAGCCGTTCTGCAACCTGAAGGTTGGGTTCGAGCCCCTGTGGCTCCTGGTGGCAGGGCAGTACCCTGCTTAGCAGCCACCGGTGTATGAATGTGAGAGTGAATGGGTGAATGTGATGCCTACAATGTGATGCCTAAAAGCGCTTTGAGTGCTCAAAGGAGTGGAAAGGCGCTATATAAATGCAGTCCATTTGCCTACCTGTCCAGTGGGAATGTGGGATTGAGAAGCTGAGTGCGGATTCTCCTCCTCTGCCTTCAATTTCTCCACCACGTTCTACAGCAGGGATACATGGAGATAAAGGCAGCCTTTGATAAACATCCCCAGCCAGCACAGAGGTGTAGTAATTTGCATGTTTGTGAGGTGAGGGAGGTCTATGGTTGTTATGACAGACTGACATAGTCTGAAGTGCAATACTTTACCTTAACTGTGATATCATTGCTTAAATCATGTCTGTCTTCATCATCAAGGTCTATGTAGCAAGATATTGAAAACTTCATTAAAGTGTGCCACTGAAATGTGGTGTATTTATGCAATCGCCTAAATTAATAGGCCTATAGGGTTAACGAAAAAATAATGCAAACGGCAACTCCTTGAAATAAAAAAGAGAAAACTTCAGTTCCACTTATAAGCATGATGATTCTTATCAACGTTTTACCAATACCTCTATCTTTCATAAGCACAATCTCCATAGCTATCCTCCGGTGGTCATTGCCATAGCGCCGCATAAGCAACGCCGCCTTCTCAATCGATATCTTGCCATGGAATTTTTCTCTGAGTCTCCTGACACTTATTTCCAACTGTAAAAAAAGAGAGGGACTTGAAAGTAGGTAAAACACACACACATCTGTTCCGTACCAACCAAGCTAATCACCCTTTTTAATCACAACCCATTATCCAGTAGGCCTATGTTAGGGACGAAAGAAATTATGACAGCTGGCTGGCTGTCTGGCTTGTGTTTTGACAGACGTCAGCTGTCAACTCTATAGCATACTGTACAGTAAAACCGGATACGAAGCCTGTCTAACGCGTGCTCCTCTTCACACCTCAGACTCCAGGGCACGCAAAGAACATGCATACTTAACATTTTTTTCCCATGCTCGTCTTACACGACATCACAAATATCATGTTATAATAATTGCTTTGAGCGTTGTTTACGCCACAGGGCGCGTAAGGCTGTGGCGCAGTCGGTCCCAGGCTGCTAGGAAGTATTCTTTAATATATCCTCCTTCTCAAGGAGATTTGTTTCCTTTAGGGCGTATGCAAGCTGTTCTTGGTCTTGCATTCACTCAATTGTCGGTGTTTTGAGGACCAACACGAACATTTAAAGAAAGAAATTCGCGGAGTCTCCTACAACTGCTCGTCTTAAGTTTACTGTAACACGAAATCAGGTTGACGTTGGTGTTTGATTAAAATGAAAGCCATACCTCCACCTCGTCTTGAAGACGACTCATTTTTTATTCTACTCGGAAAATGGGTTTTACCATAGGCACAATGATCATGCGCCAGCCGTTTCCACAGCTCTGTTTCTGGTCAGATCAGATCGGTTTCACTTTGATATATAAAAAAACATTGGCCTACATAGAGAGTTGACACGAACTGTCCAACAGATGGCGCTCTAGACTGCGACCCCACCCTCTCTCGTTCATTCACGCGCCTATCAATGAAAACTTCTCAAATAGATGCACGCATCTCTCCCGCATTGCACATGACATGCACGTATGCATTTCAAGCCCAATACAGGCGTCACGCAAATGCGTGCTTATGGATAAAAGAATAATGCTTAGGGCCTACTTTAAGCACTGATGGCATTTTATCTTATAGCCTACTTTACATTTCTAGAAAAAAAACCTACACATTGGTTGGATGATATTCATGAGCATATCAGCAATGTTTAGGTGAATAGGCCTACCTGTTACCCATCCATGCCATGCCTTGTGGCATGATATGAAGTGTAGGGGAGATTAAGTCACTGAATGCACCTTCTGGTATGAAAACCAATATAAAAAAATCTGTCCCAATTGTGTGTGTGTGTGTGTGCGTGCGCGCGCGCGCGCGCGCGCTTGCGCACATGTGGGTGGGGGCGCATTGCGCGCCAGGGATGTGATTTATTGTATTTACATTTAATTGTAGGTAACATCACAAGGGGGTGTCTCACAATGTCCCACAGAAACATACCCCTTGTTTCCCCGGACTTCATGGCAGGTGGTGACGCCAATGAGGGTTGACAGTGAGCCGCTTGATAATCTTCCCATGCACCTTGTGTGGTTCTGAATGGGCAGGTGACTCAGATTTTAATCACATTACTAGCTACGGCTACATGCCCAATGGCAGTCTGTGAAATAGGCGAGTATTACATGACTCAATGTTTATGGAGAGAAGATGAATCCCTGCACTTCTCCCTCGGTGCATGTCAAGGTAGCAGACGGAACGTCTCCACGAGCGCGCAGCAGGTGCATCTCTAAGGTAGGCCTAATCATGGATTCTTTTTCCCGTTCATATAACTCCACATAAGTAAAATAGTAGATCCACATAAGTAAAATACTTAGAATAAAAGGCCGAACTTCTGGCATGAGTCTATTCCATTCGAGGCTGGCAATGACAAAAATGCAGCCCACAGATCTGATAGATACGTCGTCGTCCGCGTTGCCGTCAACGTGCACACATGGCGGCCTGTTTAAATCAGCCAGCTGGCGCACATATACAAAGGGTTGGTGGCGAAATTTACTTTTCAGATGACCATTATTCCCTCAAATTTCAATTAATTTTCAAAAGCTTTGGCTTGTTATACAGTAGAAAAAGCAAACGGAAGAATATAGTCATGATACTGCATAGTCATTATATTATATTATATTAGGCTATATTATATTATATTATATTATATTATATTATATTATATTATATTACATTACATTACATTATATTATATTATATTATATTATATTATATTATATTATACAGTAAACTTTACCATTCCCGATTCTTGCTTTGGGTTCGACAGCACCACCTGGTGTTCAAAAAAAAAAGGCGTGACGCTCAGGCCATCCACTGAAGTAGATCACTTGCACTCAATGATACAGAATAATTGTTGTTCCTAATTGGCCTATCTCTATTTTGCTGAGATAATATGGCCGCCCTGTGTGGATGTGCTGCAATACACGGTGACATATCTGGTCTTCTATACAGATCTGTCGTGTGTAGGCAGCCTTCTCTACATGGGCAACAAAGTGAGGCACAAAGAGTCTTTCAGAAATTGAACCCTAGTCATTACAGGAAATTGTGGTTCCTAAAAGTTCATCTTCTGTTAGAATAAAATGTATAAGCTAAAGACGCTTTTATCTGAACAAATTTAATTATTTGAAGGTTCGAAACTATATACAATGTGAGTAGCTAATCTGGATTGCACTAAGATTTACAAATACACAGCGGGAGACGACACAACCAGGGTTTGTGTTGCCATGCAGATGTTATGCATGTCCAGGGGGACAATACACTATCACTATGAAAGTGAAAGCCAAACTGGGACACTCCAATTCCCATTATCATTGTGACACAGCACTCCACAGCACACAAGTATTCACTGCACACAACGAAATTGCATGCTTCACCCATGCAAGGGGGCAGCCTCCCAAGGGAGCAGTGTGGTGGGATGGTACCATGCTCAGGGCACCTCAGTCATGGAGGAGGATGGGGGAGAGCACTGGTTGATTAGTCCCCCCACCAATCCGGCGAGTCGGGAGTCGAACCGGCAACCTTTGGGTTACAAGTCCGACACTCTAACCGCTTACCCATGACTGACCACTGCATACCCATGACTGTCCACCGCATACTGCCATGATTATCACTATCACTATTACAGTGGTGGTATATAGGCTAAGGTTAGGCTCCTGTAGGCTACTGAGTCTCCTCAATGTCCAGTGTTTCTCCAGGGTGAAGTGGCGTCATCACCAAGACCATGGAACCCCGCTCGGTTCTGGTGACGGGCTGCTCCACTGGGATTGGTCTAGCTCTGGCCGTGCGCCTAGCCAAGGATGAACACAGGAGGTTCAAAGGTCAGAGTCAGACACTTACACAGCACCTGCTAGAATGAGGAATATTTAACAATAATTTTGCACTGCAGATGTTTTCACACGTGTGTGTGTGTGTGTGTGTGTGTGTGTGTGTGTGTGTGTGTGTGTGTGTGTGTGTGTGTGAGAGAGAGAGAGAGAGAGAGAGAGAGAGAGAGAGAGAGAGAGAGCTCACATGTGACAATATTTATGCAATTATAGGTGGACATGAACTAACTTTTATTGTGCTATTTGGGTGTGGTATGGTGTGGTGTGGCATGGGGCAGTGTGGCATGGGGTGGTATGGTGGTGTGGTATGGGGTGGTGTGGCATGCTGTGGTAGGTGGTGTGGTATGGGGCGGTACGGGGTGCTGTGGTGTGGTGTGGTATGGTGTGGTGTGTTGTGGTGTGGTGTATTGGGTGGGCATGGTGTGGTATGGTGTGTGGTGTGGTGTGGCGTTTGGGGTTGGGGTGGTGTGGCATGCTGTGGTAGGTGGTGTGGTATGGGGCGGTACGGGGTGCTGTGGTGTGGTGTGGTATGGTGTGGTGTGTTGTGGTGTGGTGTATTGGGTGGGCATGGTGTGGTATGGTGTGTGGTGTGGTGTGGCGTTTGGGGTTGGAATGGTGTGGTGCGGCTTGGTATGGTGTGGCATGGTGTGATGTGGTGTATTGCGTTGGCATGGTGTGGTGTATTGCGTTGGCATGGTGTGGTATGGTGTGGCATGGTGTGGTGTGGTGTATAACGTTGGCATGGTGTGGTGTGGTGTATTGCGTTGGCATGGTGTGGTGTGGTGTATTGCGTTGGTGTGGTGTGGTGTATTGTGTTGGCATGGTGTGGTATGGTGTGGCATGGTGTGGTGTATTGTGTTGGCATGGTGTCGTATGGTGTGGCATGGTTTGGTGTATTGTGTTGGCATGGTGTGGTATGGTGTGGCATAGTGTGGCGTATTGGGTTGGCATGATGTGGTATGGTGTGGTGT
Organism: Engraulis encrasicolus; assembly: GCF_034702125.1. Classification (NCBI taxonomy): domain Eukaryota; kingdom Metazoa; phylum Chordata; class Actinopteri; order Clupeiformes; family Engraulidae; genus Engraulis; species Engraulis encrasicolus. The sequence goes on along the minus strand of NC_085858.1, from coordinate 34,980,339 downwards.
ATTGGGTTGGCATGGTGTGGTATGGTGTGGCATGGTGTGGCGTATTGGGTTGGCATGATGTGGTATGGTGTGGTGTATTGGGTTGGCATGGTGTGGTGGTATGGTGTGGTGTGGTGTGGTGTATTGGGTTGGCATGGTGTGGTGGTATGGTGTGGTGTGGTGTATTGTGTTGGCATGGTGTGGTATGGTGTGGTGTGGTGTGGTGTGGTGTGGTGTATTGGGTTGGCATGGTGTGGTGGTATGGTGTGGTGTGGTGTATTGTGTTGGCATGGTGTGGTATGGTGTGGTGTGGTGTGGTGTGGTGTGGTGTATTGGGTTGGCATGGTGTGGTATGGTGTAGGGACTAGTCTGATGAAGAGCACACCGCTCGAAAACGTTCACTTGGTAACATAAAAAAAGCAAAAGAAAAACGGGAGCAGTGTGCGGACATTCCACCTTTTATTTTCACTAGTGTATGCCACCATGAGGAACCTGGGTAAGAGGCATGCCCTGGAGAAGGCTGCTGGGGAGACCCTGAACGACACCCTGGAGATTCGCCAGCTGGACGTCTGCAGTGAAGACTCCGTCAGGGAGTGTGTCAACGGCCTACCAGACAGACGGGTGGATGTGCTGGGTGAGTGGGATGCTTGTACACAATCACACAGACACGTGCGTCGCACATGGATACATGTCACGTGCGAATACACACACACACACACACACACACACACACACACACACACATTTATGCGCGCACGCACACATACTCACGCATGAATGCGCGCACGCACACACACACACACACGGATACATGTCACGTGCGAATACACACACATACACACACACATTTATGCACGCACGCACACATACTCACGCATACATGCATGCGCGCACGCACACACACACACACACACACACACACACACACACACACACACACACACACACACACACACACACACACACACACACACACACACACACACACACAGACACACACACACCAGCCACCAGACCAATACTGAAACAGTGTCAGTGTTGATTTTGAATAACATAGTGATAGTTAGCACTGCAACACATCATCATGCCCATGCAGCATTACATTACATTACATTACATTGCATTTGGCAGACGCGTTATAACCAAAGCGACTTTCAAAAGAGGACATAATCAAGCCAACATCACAAGCAAATACAAAGTGCACAGGAGATATACAGAACAACAAGTGCAGTTGCAAAGAGGGGTTAGTTTTTTTTTTTTTTTAAATATAAAGAGTAAATAATGAGTACACACACACACAAACACACACTCACAAACTAAACTAAACTAAACTAAACATCATGTCAGGAGTCTGCCCTGGGGCAAGGCCAGTTCAAGCATTAGTCTAGTAGATTCTCTCGAAAGAGGAATGTCTTTAGTTGTTTCTTGAAAGCTGCAAGAGATGTGCTCAGTCTTGCTGCCTCTGGGAGACTGTTCCACCACTTGGGTACCACAACGGAGAACAATCTTGACTGGGAGTACCTAGAGCGACTGGATGGCAGAGCCAGACGGCTTGTGCTGGATGAGCGCAGTTCTCTTCCAGTAACATAAGGCGTTAGTAGGTCCTTCAGATAAGCTGGGGCCGTTCCTGTGATGGTTTTGTAGGCAAGGGTCAATGCCTTGTGCTTGATCCGGATCATGAAATCACTCCTTGCCATTGGAAACGCCCCTTTAGGCCCAAACAAATCTTACTCACTTACACTACTTCACAGCAGTACTGAATCAGCCTGATTATCATCGACTTTCAAATCTCTTCGAGACTTGGTCAGACCAAGAGCATAACAGTGAACATTTCCCAAACGGTATGGTTGACCCACCTCCCTTAGTTTTTTGCTAATGGTTGTTTACTCCTTGACAAAGTGGGAGGAGTTTTCGTTTTTTTCAGGAACTCAGAATCGGGTTTGTATTGTTCTTGGCCTGACAAGAGGCAATGCTGACGGTGTGGCGCCACTAGGAGGGCACAGCCTGGCTAGTACTGAATGTACTGTAGGTCACAGATATTGGCACTTTTCAGCATGGGATGAATAGATAACAAGGTCACGTAACCAGGGCCACTGACAGCTATGACCGTTGACCGAAACAAGTGACCCGTTTGTCTCCAAATGTTGCTGGGCCTGCATACGATACGTAATGTGAAGTGGTCTGCTGCTCCATAGTGGTGGCCTACTATAGCAGTGACATAGTCTGCCCGCTTGATGCCCACAGTGAACAACGCGGGCGTGGGCATGATCGGGCCCCTGGAGTGCCAGAGCATTGCCTCCATGCGGGAGCTCTTCAACACCAACTTCCTGGGCCTGGCACGCCTGGTCAAGGAGATCTTCCCCGACATGAAGCGACGGCAGAGCGGACACATCGTGGTCATGAGCAGCGTCTTGGGCCTCCACGGTAGGCACTGGAACACCAGTTAACCAATTTGGTCCTAAGCCCTTTGTGGGAAAGGGTACCCACTGCCTATTAAATCCTAAATATGTCAGCCTCTAAAGCACATGCAAACATTAAATAAGTTGCATTTAACAGCCAGGACCCTTGTTTTGCATTAGAATATGTTCATTCAGCTCTAACATAGCCACATTTTAAATAAAAACCCTCAAATCTCAAGAGCCTGTATGCAGCGTATATGTCACTCCAGGACACAATGACTTAAAGGAGGATTATGGCCAGTATTACGTAACATGCAGTTGTGTTGGTCAAGCTACCCTTGACTGACGATACAGCATTTTTTATGCTCATCCCTTTCTGAGATCTAGGCCCTTCTAAAGCTTTGTTAGAATGCGCAGTATCTCAGAAAGAGCTGAAAAATTGAACTGAACCAAATTGTGTAATCAAGTACTGATAATTCAAGGGCAACAATAGGGTAGCAATACAGCTGCATGTTGAATTTGGCAGGAATTCTCCATAAAAATATGTACTGTGGCAGCAAACAATAATTGACATTCAGTCACATCTACTCCCATGGACATTGATATCCACAGAGGCCCAGTAAGGCTGTCCACAATACACACAATAGATAGAAGCTTGGGCAAATACTTCATGGAGAAATAATAAAAAAAAATGTCTATACAATTGCTGTCTTTCTTTCCTTCTTTCTTTACTAGGTTTACTCTTCAATGAAATCTACTCTGCATCTAAATTTGCGGTGGAGGGATTTTGTGAGAGTCTGGGTTTGCAAGCCCTGAAGTTTAATGTTAGGTGAGTTAATGGCTATCATGTTTTCTTTACATTTTTGTTTGCTGACCTTCAGCTCTCCATTCCTCAACCACATTCATTTTCTTGTCTGCATAAATGGATGTCGTAGAAAATGATTAAGAAATACAACTTTGTTGGGGGTACTGTGGCACATGCATGGGGACCCAGGGGGATCCCATCTCTCTTTCCCACACTCTTCCCATCCTACAGTATGTCACATAAGTGAGTGTAAAGAAAGGTTGAAACGCACACTGATGACCTCCCTTTTAATCCCTTTTCATTTTGAGAGGTTTCGGGCCAACACGGCCCCTTCTCAGACACTCTCTACAGTATTTTAGCCTGGGGTGTACTCACTTTTGTTACATGTATTAAAACCTTAAAGGTACACTGTGTGAGCTTTTTAGTTTTTAATTTCCAGAATTCATTCTACTCATTCACTAATGTTACCTTTTTCATGAATACTTACCACCACCATCAAATTCTAAGTATTCATTATGACTGGAAAAATGGCACTTTTCATAGGCCTACATGAAAAGGGGGATCTTCTCCATGGTCCACCATTTTGAATTTCCAGAAACAGCCATTTTTAGCTGCAAAAAATGATTGTACTTGGGCCATACTAGAAAATATTAGTTTATTACTGAGCAAACGTTCATGAAAAGATACAATTTGGCAATAGGCAGCCCAGTTTCAATGAGCAGCATAGTTGCAGTAGGCCTACCTTTTTGACCATTTCCTGCACAGTGTACCTTTAATGGTTGTATTTTGATTTTTTTTTTGTGAGTGAACAACAAATTCAAGCGGTTATATACTGTATGTTGTTAACAGGTCACTAATTATTGTTTCACTTATCGGACATACTGTATCCTCCATCCTATCGCAATAAAACTGCTAAAAGCCCCCCTAACCCCTAAAAAAAAATGTCTATGTTTCAGATAGTGTACTAATTGTCTCTCTGCTCTTTATCTTGTGATGGCTACCAGGGTTACACTGATGGAGCCAGGCCCCGTGTTGTCTCTCTGCTCTTTATCTTGTGATGGCTACCAGGGTTACACTGATGGAGCCAGGCCCCGTGCTGACGGAGTTTGAGAGGAAGCTGTACGAGGAGGTGTCTCAGATGGACATGGCGGGGACGGACCAGGAGACAGCCAGGATCTTCCAGGAGATCTACCTGCCCTACTCCATGCAGATCTTCAGCGCCCTCGCACAGACTCCAGAGGAGATAGCACAGGTAGACTAGACTCGGGGTAAAAAAAGAGAAAAGCACGCACATCCGTCTCAGAAAGAATGGGTGCAGGACTAGCAAAAATACCATGAAAAATGAAAGAAAGGTCCGCGACACGACACCAAGCTTCCGTTTCTCTTATTTTAATGTGACGTTTCGGGCATGTTAAAATGTCACGTCATGAAGCGTCAAATTAAAATAAGAGAGAAACGGGAGCTTGGTGTCGCAGACTTTTCTTTCAGTTTTCAAACTAGTCTCTGGGCCCTGCCGTGGCCTAACAGTAGTGCACTGGGCTCCTACAGCGCTGTCCCGGGTTTGATTCCGGCCTGGGTCATTTGACAATCCTCCCCCCATCTCTTTCTCCCAGTCACTTCTTGTCGCCTCTCTTACTGTCCTATCAAAAAAAAAGGACAAAAATGCCCCTAAATAATACTTTTTACAAAACAGACTGGTCTCAGATCTCAGCTCACCTTCATTGGAGGATAAACAATTTTGTATTGGCAATTTGTATTTTTCTGCTTTTTGTAGGCCTATCTTAAAAGATAACTCCAGCCGATTTCAACATGCAGTTGTAATGCTCACACTACCCTGGACTTGTCAGTACCTGAGATTTGTTTTCTTCTTCTTCAGCCTTTGCAGAGATCCTGGTCATTGTAATTGGGGCAATTGTTTGATTACATTTCAAAAAACATTTTTATTTATTCCCAAAAACATCCAAAAGGTTATGCAACATCAGCAGACAACTAGCAAACAGCGATATCTTTTGGGAAAATATTTGAAGCAGGCCTATGTCAAGAAAGTTTATTTTTTTATTTTTTTAATAAATATATTTTAAGGGGCTTTTATGCCTTTATTTGATAGGACAGTCTGAGATGGTGACAGGAAGCGAGTGGGACAGAGAGACGGGGTGGGATCGGGAAATGACTCGAACCGGGGTCCCCGTGGGCATGCAAGGCCAAATGTGGGGGGCTTAGCGCGCTGTGCCACATCTCCTCCCGTCAAGAAAGTTTTTATGTAAACAAAATCTGCCCCCATAAGAATAGCTAAGATCTCGGAAAGGGCTGAGCCAAAAAAACAGCGTCACCGGGTACTGACAAGTCAAGGGTAGCGTGAGCAATACAACAGCACATTGAAATTGGCTGAACTGCTCCTCTATGTGATGATAGGACAGTCAAGACTATGACAGGAGGAGAGTAAGAGAGAGTAAACAGTTTTAATAGGAAACATCACATGAGATTTTTTGTTTTTTTTGTGAAAGTGATTTACTTTGATGGAAGAGTGAATGAACATGTACAATTAATTATATCCCCGAAACGCGGAGCGTCGGGGATGTAATGGTTTTGCGTGCGCCGCCGCCGCGTCCGCCGCCGCCGCGTAAGGTCTTTCGTGTTAACGCGATAACTTTTGAACGGATGTTTGGATTTGTCCCAGATTTTTTGGGTATATGCTCTAGGGCAGGTTCATGAACTGATTCGAGTTTGGAGGTCAACACTTTCAAGATGGCTGAATTCAAGATGGCCAAATTTTTGTTTGGTCCTTCACTTCTGACCGGGTGGATGGATTTGTCCCAGATTTGGTGTGTGAATGCTCTAGGGTAGGTTCATGAACTGCTTCGAGTTTGGAGGTCAACACTTTCAAGATGGCTGAATTCAAGATGGCCGAATTATTGTTTGGCCCATAACTACTGACCGGGTGGATGGATTTGTCTCAGATTTTGTGTGTGAATGCTCTAGGGTAGGTTCATGAACTGATTCGAGTTTGGAAGATAACACTTTCAAAATGGCGGAATTTTCATTTGGCCCATAGCTTCTGACTGGGAGGATTGATTTGCCCGGTAACACCTTATTTTAATGGTTCACCATTTCAGTGAATCTACCATATTAGGTACAGTGTAATAACCAATGTAACAATATTTAATACCATGTAATACTAGTGTAATACCAGTGTAACAATATGCAATATCAGGTACAGTGTAATAACGAGTGTAACATTATGCAATACCATGTAATATAGTGTAATACCAGTGTAACAATATGCAATACTATGTAATACCACTTACGCACAAACACATGATGTAAGTTTAAAAAATGGCAGTGTTACACTGGTATTACATTGTATTAAATATTGTTACACTGGTTATTACACTGTATATCCACTGAACCATTAAAACAGTATTACTATTTGCCCCATTTTTTGCTTCATTTTCACAATAGTCGTTTGGTTTTAAGCCTATGCACGTCATGTCACGTCTGTTTGTATCATATACGTTTACAAAATGGTGGACGGGAGTGGTAGGAATGATGGGGGACTGGAAGCGTCGCGTTTCGGGGATATACCTTAAGCAGTCGAAGGCGACTGCAAAGGCAGTCTAGTTTAAAAAGGTGGGTGAAAAGGTACTCAGGCTCAGGTACTTGATCTCTTATTGGTCTGTGGGCTTTTTGCATTGTCAACTAGATTTGCACAGACAAGAGTTTATGTATTTTTTTTTAAAGAGATCACAAAACGTCTTTGGCTTTGGTAACAAAACAAGTAGTATTTTTTTTTTAAATGTCATTCTCCGCCTTTCTCTTTCTCTCTGTAATGCTTAGCAAACCTTTGAGGTGATCGTGTCCGAAGACCCTCCGTTCCGCCACCAGACCAACCGCCTGTACATGCCCCTAACGGCCATGAGGAAGGCGGACTCCAGCGCCTGGATGTCTAACGCCGCCATCTACCACTCCTGCTTCAACCTGGGCCCGCTCTTCTACGCCAGCATGGGCCTGATGAGGATGGTGCGCTGGATGGTGCCCAATGGAAGAGGAGGGCTGTCATACGAACCCAAGCAGCAACTGGGTGGAACTAAGAAAAGGGAGGAGAAATTGCAGGAGTAATTTTTTTCCCATTGTGTAGCTTTTTTTAAGCATGTTTTTTGGGGGCTTTTGGGGCCTTTCTTATGACAGGATGAGGAATGAGCTGGAAAGGGATATAGGGTAGGGCTGGGAAATGACACTGGCCGGACTCGAACCGGGGTCCCCATGGGTATGCAAGCCCAAATGTGAGGGGCTTAGCGCGCTACGCCACTGTGTAGCTTTTTTGTTGTAGGCGAATGTAGGCCAATCCATTTATGTGCCCATAAGTCATGCTAAATATAATCACTGCTTTATGGTTTGTAGCCAAAAGCTGAAAAAAGTACTTTTAACATTCATTTTTGAGGCCCATTGGTCCCACAGCCCAATGGTCCCACAGCATATTACTGCTGCTCCATGTTCCCACATTTCTAAGAATTTATTCAATTTTAGGCCCCATGTTCCATGGCAGGGAGAAAGACGCGTTCTCTTATTTTACTCAGAAATGTGGGAACATGGAGTTGTGGAACATAGGGCCTATATTTTAATAATTTCTTTTAAAAGGTGGGAACATGTGCTGTGGGAACATAGAGCTGACCCTGTGGAGATTCTACTGAGTTTCACACATTACACATACAGTATGCACTGTCTATTTTTCAATGATAGTGGTACAGAACCATTGATTGATTGCCATTAAAATCCAAATAAGTTAACTGTCTATTTTTCTTGGTTGATATGGAAATACGATACCCAGATGTGCCAATGAAAGCCCACCTGGCAAACACCCAGCCATTGACACCGCACTCTACAGAACACAGTACTCTACTACTTGCACACAACGAAATTGCATTTATGCCTCGCCCATATAAAGGGGGATAGCCTCAAATGGCACCGAAACGGAGCAGCGCAGTATGATGCTCAGGGTACCTCCGTCATGGAGGACATTGGAGGAGAGCACTGGTCAGTTAGTTCTCCCACAAACCTGACAGGTCAGGAATCCACTTGTGCATGGCTTCCCTTCCAGCTTGAGTCAAATCAGGTACCTACTACACATAACTACCAGTTTCAGGCAAAAAAAACAGAAAGCAGGGCTGTGTATGTTTTCTTTTCTATGCCACCGGATGCAACCTATATCTTCTTCAAATGCATTCATGAGAGTCTGATGTCACTGGCCCATTAACAATACCATTGAAGAGTATTGATTGGCCATACAGTTTGAAGCACTCAGTTTAATTGTATTTTCTTTATCAAGAAGACAAATGCTGCATTTGGTGAAATGGAGATCAACTAGTAAGATTGCGAACCAAAATGAACCTCGCAGAAACAAAGGCACCATGACTGTAAACTCTGTAAGTTAACTACTTAAATTTAAAAGGTGCACCCAAGTGCAAATGTTTTCAGTGAAATATGTCAGGCTGTATATGAGATTGGCTGTTTGTTGAAAACTTCCATGGTCTTCCATTTATCTCCTGGATGTTGAGTGTGAACTGGCCAAGTGAGTACCTATGTACAGTACGTGTGTACATGCACTGTATGTATATATACACTGCAGTGCCCGGCCTACAAAAAAGTTGCCACCAAGGTCGCACACTCTAGAATGTTGTTGGAACGCCATCAGCTTTGGTTATGGCACACATTTGCTGTGCTATTGCAAGTGTCTGCAATGTGACAGGATCTACAGTATGTCCATCCAGTGTTACATTCATTTTTCACCAAGACATTGCGGTGATGATGAAATCTGAACGCTGCACATGGCCAAAACAACTATTTGCCCTTCAGCTATTCACTGAGGTAAGGACTGTTCACGATTCTACAAACCCCAACTCCGGTGAAGTTGGGACGTTTGGTAAACAGTGAATAAAATCAAAATGCTATCATTTTCAAAACATTCAATCTATTCATTAGATGGAGAATAGTGAAAAGACAACATATTAAGTGTTAAAACCGAGAAAAAATATTGTTTTGGGGGACATATGTACTCATTTCTAATTTGATTAATGCAACACGTCTCAAATAAGTTGGGACGGGGATCAGTGAAATTTAGTGAAAATCAAAATAAGATAAAACAACAAAGAAGAACAGATCAAAATGAATTGTACTGACGGACAATATATGTGTCCAGGTATAAGATCATCACAGAGAGGCTGAGTCACTCAGAATTAAAGATGCAAAGGGAATAATTACCATAGTTATTAAATACATTTTTGAATTCCCTTTGATTTACCACGATTGAGTGTATATAAGACATATTTTTGTTATTAAAATCATTGTATAGTTTCATGACATCATGAAATATATATTGGCTGTGGTCTCACTCTAGCACTCCAGGAATTAGAGCTATTGAAAATTGACCATATTAAGAATGCTTAATGCGTGCAAATGATACAGGGGTGTAACATTCTCCTAAGCACTTGAGCTCACTTGAAATAGACCCAGAAGACATAGGAAACTGCCCTTTGCTTACAGAAGTCATCAGAAGTCCATTCTTTTTGACAATAATAGAGCATTGCACATCCTGTGCTACAGTGAAAATGGACCATCCAACTTGTGTTAGTGCTAACTTCAAAAGTCAGCCTCCATGATGGCATGCGGGTGCAGTAGTGCATTGGTTAAGATGTTCTCACTCATCTGTAGAGTTAAATACAGTGCTGAATGGTATAAATGGGTTTTGAACAGCATGAAAAGCCACTCATGCATTATATTTTGAAGGGAGATCTTCGATTACTGCCACATAGTAAGGTCAAATTGCATTCTCTACTATGTTTTAACAGTTTGGCTCCATCATAAGGACCAGCAGGTGATAAAATGGTGGGCTTTTGGTCAAGACCTGTCACACTGTAAGCACTACAGAAAGGAAAACATTGCAAAACATGACAAGGAATACACCCACCATTTAAGCTGGTGAAATCATGTCCAAGATAGGAATTAACACTGTTTTTTTAATATAAAATCATCTCATCGATTAATGTATTTAACTGTTAAGTGTTGTCTTTTGTTTTGTTTTTTGTCTTCCTCGACATTTGCTGCCATTTATTGTCCCCGTCCCAACTCTTTTGAGACGTGTTGGATTTATCAAATTAGAAATGAGTACATATATCCCCCCAAAGCAATATTTAACACTTAATATGTTGTCTTTTCACTATTCTCCATCTAATGAATAGATTGAATGTTTTGAAAATGATAGCATTTTGATTTTATTCACTGTTTACCAAACGTCCCAACTTCACCGGAGTTGGGGTTTGTAGAACCCTTGGAATGGGGTAAACACAGATTTTAAACAAATCACACATATTCCATCAAAGTAAGACACAATGACAAGAACGTACATCCCTACTGTTTTTATTAGAAGTACCTTATTTTACAACCTTTGTAGAGAGAAACAATGTGAAAAGGTGTTTATATACAGCGATATTTCTTTTTTTGTAAAAAACTACTCTTAAACAAGTATAGAAATTAATAATGAAACAGAAAATGACTACTCCGATCTAATAAAACGAGACCAATAACAAAAATCAGTCCTCTCAGGTTCTCAACAATAAGGCTAACTGAAAAAAAGATAATCATTTTAGTACATAATCATTTAAACATAAGACTCTTAAACAAGTAAATCTAAATAAAACAAACATATTTACAGGTAGATAATAGGCTTGATGATGAAATGTTCAGATATACGAGACTGAAATGTCGTGATGGGTATGACATGAAACAAAAAAAGAGAAATGCAATTGAAAAAAAATAATGCAATTGAAATGCAATTGTAAAAAACAAACAAACAAAAACAAAACAAAACAATAAAGACCACCATGTAATTCAGTGCCCCGGAAATACAGAAAACAGAAAAAAAGTGACTGATGACCCAGAATGGTTGTTCTACCAATGTAATACTTGGGGAAGGGGAGGGGAGTGGAAGGGGGAGGGCAAGAAAATTAAATCTTTGGGAGAGGAGAATGCCTAAAAATCATCATTATTATTCTTTGATTTTCACTTATTTCATCCGGGAAGGACATCACTACATAGCAGTGTTCCTGCCTTAGGAATGGATCCAGGGTTACTATCGTACTGGCTGACACATGCACAGACATCCACCCTCCGCTTGGTGGCCATTGAGGAGGTGGTGGAGGAGGAGGAGGAAGAGGAGGAGGAGGAGGAGGTGTGGGGGGGAGGGTGAAGCTCTGCTAAAGATGCAGGGCGAAGGAGGGCAGACAGACTCTCTCTCTCTCCCTCTGCTCCCTGCATGCCTTAAAACGCCTCCCTGAGGAGTGACAGGGCTATAGCAGCTACGGCCCTCCCCTCCCCTGCCTGGGCACTGGGTAAAACCTCCCATCAATCAATAATCATGGCCACTCATATTCCACCTGCCAAAGCTACGTAAAACATGGCTGTGGACAACTACGTCAAGGGTAAAAGTTGCCAGTTGAGGCACGACGCCTAGGTGCTGAACCCTCAGTGGTTTTTAAGGTACAATGAATGTTGGGGCTAAACGATGAGGCATTTGACGTCACACCTGTTGAGCTTGTGGTAGAGAGGCTAGAGAGAGCCTCGGTGGAGGTGAATAGGATAGCATAAGGCTGGGGTTTAGTCATGTTGGGCTGGGCTGGGCTGGGGTTAGCTAGGTTGGGCTGGGTTGGGTTTAGCCATGTTGGGCTGGTGGGTGGGTGGAGGTCAGGCACAGTGCGGGTCTGGGTAGCAGCAGACACTGCAGCTCCACATTGAGTGGATGGGTGTAGGTAGGTGGGGGTTTGTGAAGGAAGAGGAAGAGGAGGAGGAGGAGGTGAAAGAAGCAGGAATGTTTTCAGAAGACACACAGGTGTCACGCTTTACAGTGACAGCGAGCAGCAGCCAATAAAAAAATAGCTTAGTACATCTTGTCAAATGTTCATTAAAGGTAACCATATTTCAGTAAAAAGAGAAAACAAAATGACCATAAAAATAAACAAAACAAAAAAATAGGAAGGAAAAAAAACATCTATAACAGGCAGTGACTGGCTGATTTCGAATTGGCAGAAAAAAAAAGATCTCTCAATCACCCTTGGCGTTTCCTCTTGTGACTGACCTGTAGCATATGTAAGTGGCCAGTGGTATTACTGCAAGAACAGAGGGCAAAGCTCACCATCGCCGCCCTCATGTTCGTCCCAAGAAGTGCTTACGAGATGCCCCTATACATTCTTACAGGTAATACATATCTAGAGAAATACATTTCAAAACTAATGATTTTTGTCGAAAAATAATTTGTAATCAGTGACTTTAAGCTAGAGTAGTTTGTTCACAGTGCCAATTATTTTTACAGCCTAAATAAATAACAAATAGTGAGTGCGTCCTCCCAGTCTATGACCCAAGGCCACCTTACACCTAGCCTGCTTCTGCCAAATTCAACGGAAATAAAAAAATGCGGGATAATTGTGATCCGTTTGCTCAAGCCAGTCAAATGTCACAAGTGAACTACACTGGCAACTTGTTGAGTTAGTAAGCTCCACAATTTGCAAACAAAAAAAGTACTGACAAATACAATGATAATACTAACTGAAAATGGTTCTGAAATGTGAGTACAGAACACATCTGCAATAATAAGGAGTAATCTGCCTGAATAAGGACAATGTCCTGTTCTTGATCATTATGTTTGTTCTTTAGCCTAACATGATAAACATGAACCATCATAGCGCTTGTGGAGAGGAACAGGTTTGGCGGAAGGAGTGAACGCCTGACTGGGACCAGAGAGCAAGGGAGAGATTGCCCCACGAGGCAGTTTCTTTTTCTTTAAAAGGAGAAACACAGGAAAACAATAAATAAAAAAGTAAGGAATTTCCTTCAACATTTGCTTTTCTCATTCTCATAATCTACTTAAAAAGTTTGTTAGTTTCAGGCATCCTCCAAGTCTTTGAAATAAAAGACGTGGCTTTCTTCATATACTTCTTTTTTTATAATAAAAAAACAAGTCCATCTGAGACAGAATAAGTCTTACTTCATTATATTGTCTTTTCTTTTAAGACAACAACAATTTTTCCCTTTACTTTTTTTGTCTTCTCTGCAACAACATCGGCAGACGGTTCTCTTGACGCAACACAGTCAATCCGGATCCAATTCAAAATCTTGGAAACTGGCTGACCCATAAAAAACATGAAACCAAGAGCCGGAACGAGAGCTCATATCTCTGTCCCCATTGGCTCTTACCCTTTTTCGATAAGGAGGAGACGACGTAGGAGAGGGGGGACTGGAGGGGTCATGGGTGGGATACAAGGGAGTTGGGAATGTATGGAAGTTGATGGATGGCGAAGACGACGGGGGTTTCTTTTACGCAAACACCTGCATCTTGCCGTTAGACTCTGAGACGTGGGGGATCTGGGTCTGGGCGGGCCCCGACACGGCCGGGCTGGGAGTGGACTCGGACCAGTCGGACACGCACTGCGGAGAGGGGCTGGACCAGGGCTCGGGGGACTCGGGCGAGGGGGTCAGGTAGGGGTGCTCGCTGGGCAGATGCAAGTAATGCTTGGGGGTGGCATCCATGGCGGAGGTGTAGCTGTGCTGCGAGGGAGGGGTGGGGTAATCCTCCAGCCCCGTGCCGCTACTGCTGCTGCCGCCGCTACCCCCCGGCTGAGAGGCCTGAGGCTGGGGAGGCTGCACTGCCGCTACTGCCGCCGCCGCTGCTGCTGCTGCGGACGCCGCCGCCACCGCTGCCGCCGCCGCCTGAGACGGCTGAGGGACCACCTGCTGCGGCTGCTGAGGAGTGGGCTGGTAGAAGGCGGGGGGCGGGGGCTGCGCCTGCTGCGGTGTGGGCGGGGTGGAGTTGCCCATGCGCGCCAGGGCGTGGCTGTGGAGCTGCTGCGGTGTGGGCTGCTGCTGCTGCTGCTGCTCGGCGATGGAGGCCAGCTTGACGGGGCTGATGGTGGGGGTGGAGCAGATGGGCGTGGGCTGCAGCATGGGCTGGCCCACGGCGGCGGCGCGGAACATCTGCTGGTGCATGAGCAGGCCTCCCTGTGGCATGCCGCTGGGCGTCTGGGGCATCAGGCCGGCCTGGCTGGTGGCCGGGTGCACCATGCTCAACACGGGGCCGCACTGCGAGGAGGGCGGCATGCGGCTGTGCCAGTCGAAGGGCACGCTGACGGGGTTCACCATGCCCATGCCCATGCCGAGCTGGCCGGTGCTCAGCACGTAGCCGTGCGCGGCGTTGGCCTGCGCCATGCTGATGCGCCCGTGCATGGAGAGCCCCGGGTCGGAGCCGCCGGCGGCGCCCAGCTCGTTGAGCTGCGCCAGGGAGATGGCGAAGGGCCCGCCGCCGTCGGGCAGGCCGGGGTGCACCATGGGGGTGCTGGGCACGGACATGGAGGAGTGGAAGAGGCCGGGCGAGGGCATGGCGGCCGGTGAGGTGGGGTTGGTCATGTAGCCGGCGTTGCTGGCGCCGCCGTGCGGCGAGTCCAGCGAGTCGACGGGCGAGAGCGTGACCGAGCTCTCCAGCAGCGCGCTCTGCATGTCCAGCGTCAGCTTCTTGTTGCGCACCTTGGCCGAGTCCTTCAGACCCATGCCGCCGTGCTGCCCTCCTCCCAGCCCGCCCGAGCCCTTGGCGCCGGGTCTCCTGTTCTTCTTGCCCTGCGGCGTGGTCTTCAGGCCGGGCAGGAAGCTGCTCGGCGGGCACATGAGGGGCGAGAGCGTGTGGCCGGCGGCTGCGGCGGCGGCCACCAGGTGATGTGCGGCGGCGCTGGCGGCAGCGTGGCCCTGGGGGCTGCGCACCGTGTTGTACTCGTCCAGCAGCTGCACGATGTCATGGTGCATGCGGTCCTGGGCGATGTCGCGCGGCAGCCGGTCCATGTGGTCGGTGATCTCGCGGTTGGCGAAGTGGGCCAGCAGCACCTTCACGGCCTCGCAGCTGCCCTCGCGCGCCGCCAGGAACAACGGGGTCTCCTCCTGCACGACAAAAAGACATTGACAGGGTGAGTAAACAGGTGAATCAGGGGTCTAGATGAAAGACGATTCAACAGTCACAAAGTGAGAAGACCGAAATATGGAAAGGAATCCATTAACTTAAAGTATGTAAGAGAGATATAGAGCAAAAAAACAGAGCTCAAGACAGTGCTAATGGGAAATAAACTTGAGTCAACCTGCCAATTGTATTGTGTAATTCATACACAGTTCAGTGAAGATGAATTGAGAAAGAGAGGCAGAGACAGCAAAATAATACGAATGTGAAGATAAGATCCAATGTGTGTACCTTCAGGTCTTGCATGTCCTTGTTGGCTCCGTTCTTCAGCAAGGCAACAGTGGCCTCCACATTATTGACGGCAGCGGCCCAGTGCAGAGCAGATTTACCTGAAGAGGAGGAAAATAAACACTTAACACCATATTCTCACGGCCTCATATCACACCACACCTGGCACACCACACCACACAAACACACACAACTCACCACTCCAGACTGCATCCATATAACAGCAAAACTAACACAGATGTATGTGTGTCTTAATTGTTTGGAATGTTTTGCAAATCAAATCTACCCTTCGGTACCAATAAAAGTTATCTAATATCCAATCTAATCGAAAACAGACTGACACACACACACACATTTGCACACATTCACACACACACACCGCTAGTCAGTCTTACCGATTTCGTCGACAGCGTTGACGTCTGCGTGGCAGGTGATGAGCTCCTCCACCATGCCCTCCACTGCCAGGCGGGCGGCCAGGATGAGGGCCGTGGAGCCGTCGTACATGCGGGCATCCAGGTCAGTGGCACGGTTACGGATCAGGATCTAGAAGGGGAAGCAAGCCAGAGGGAAATGAAATACTTTGGTCATTGTTGAACAGCAGATGGACCAAGAAACAGGTTTGGTGTCTAATATATGTGTATAACAACTGAATCAAATATGAAGCCGACGATTGTGACGAGGTGTGCCTTCTTTCATTATTACATATAGTTCGACACATTTCCAATTCATGTTATATGAGCCCATTTACATATGAGAACATAAATTTGAACATATGTGATTTCATTGTATGTGAGTATATACTGCAAGCAGTGTGCATGTACCTACAGTACATGTATGTCAATAT
Organism: Engraulis encrasicolus; assembly: GCF_034702125.1. NCBI lineage: Eukaryota > Metazoa > Chordata > Actinopteri > Clupeiformes > Engraulidae > Engraulis > Engraulis encrasicolus. The sequence goes on along the minus strand of NC_085858.1, from coordinate 34,964,044 downwards.
GAATATGTGAGTGAGTATGCGAGTGAGTAAGTTCCCCCCTTACCTGGAAGACTCCTTGGGCATCTGCGGCGACGGCTGCGTGCAGTGGCGTGCGTCCGGTGTTGTCCTGCGCGTTGGCGTCAGCCCCGGCGTCCAGAAGCCTCTTGGCCGCGTCGGCTCGTGCGTAGCGGGCCGATAGGTGCAGGGCCGTCTCCCCAGTGCGGTCGGTCTGCGCCGCCAGAGAGGCGCCCTGGTAGATGAGGTCAGAGATGATGTTGGCGGAAGACTCCTCTTCCTCGTCCTCGGCAATCTCGGGCTCCAGGCCTCCGCCGCAGAAGGACGCCAACATGAGGGGAGTGAAGCCGTCTGCAGTGGTGTGGGGAGGGGAAGCAAATGTAAGCCAATTAGAAACAATATTACAACAAAACAGTTGAGAAATTATTTCTTCTGGTGCTTTTTTGAATTTGTGGTTTAGCGAATGGATCAGACAAGGCTTCTTTTATCAAAAGCAAAAAATACACCAACAAGTGAAATGCAGTTAGAATCAACAAAACACATTCAAGACTATACAGTGAAGAAAAACGAATGAAAGACGACAGTGTTGTTGATAATTTTTTGATTTTACAGTTGAGTTAATGAATGAGAGGCAATATTTCTTTTTTCAAAACATAGGAAAATGTAGGTAAAAAAATCAAGCCATGCATTTGGTCTCCAGGTTGTAGTTCTGTGTTAGAGGTTAAAGGTGTGCGTCTTACCGGGTCCGCGGACGTTGACGTCCATGCTGTCGTGGTCGAACTCTCCCTGCGGGGGCGTGAGTGCCATGGTGGGGTGCATGCGGATGTCAGCGGCTGCCAGGTGGTGCTGTGTCCATTGTCGGGAGTCCACCGCATCCTCCATGTCGGAAATCATGCTGGGCTCCTCCACCTGCCACACACCAACACACATTAATGCCACTGAGCTTTGCCTAGGACCTTCTAGAAACTTGCAAACCTTCAACTCCACTATCAAAATTTTGTTCGAAAACAATGCAAGATTCTTAAAATTCCACATTCAATTCTATGGAGCCCAGAATTCTTCAGCGCTTTTCATTGTCCAAACATTCCTGATGTTACAAGTTAGACGTTAGTCTACAAGGCAACTATAACTAACAGCCCCTCAACAGGCAAATTTTATAGTACAAGCTACCAGAGCACTTGTACTCTCCCGTACTTCTATCCCAACCATTAGCAGTAGCAGCACCAGTAGCCTACCTTCAGTCTCTTGGCCTCGGGGCAGTCTGTGTCTATCCACTGGTCACTGTGGTCTCCCAGAAGAGACTCCTCCACCGTCTTGGGCATGTGCCTGTGTGATGTGGACAAGAGGGGGAAAAAAACGTTACTTGATGCACCTGGGGCTGGGCTAGCAGCTGATACCAAGGACCAATACACAGGGCCCATAGCATTTGGGAGTGATTGCTCTACCGCTACGCAATGTGCCGAGCGATGGACCATAACTAGGGTCTCACTATTCTTGGACACTCCACAAATAATTTAGAGGCTGCGTATTGAAAAGAACAGCACTGGCCAGTTTCGTGGCATTCAATTCATTCCAAAGAGTTGTAAATTGTGCAGGCTGTTCCCCATTCAGGACATAGTGCTCCATTACAGTCCACTGCATCTTACAGATCTTTCTGAAGTTGGATGGATCACAGTTCAGGTACAGAACCAGTTATCCCATTTTGTAATGAATATAGCGGTTCAAGTTACAGTCTGCATATGACTAATAACGCACCAAGCATCAACCTTTAGACATCTTAATAGTGTGATGCAACTTGTGTCCCATTGTGGAACCTGTAAGTACAATAAACACATGTTTTAAAAGTGTCTGGGGTCCAAATGGTGAACCAAGGTGTCCTGGTGCGGTACTCACTTCATGCCCAGGGCGTCCTGTCCGACCGGCTCGCGGCGGTTCTTGTTGCTGCTGGTCTCCTTCTTGAGGAAGAAGCCCTCGGGGAACCAGAGCGTGCTGTGCTCCCGCTTGCGGCGCGCGATGAGCATGCCCAGTACCAGGATGATGAGCAGGAAGAGGGCCGCCACTCCCACCAGCATCAGCTTGCTCAGCTCGAACATGGGCGTGGGCCCCGGCATGGGCTCACCTGGGGGACAAGGATTTATTACATTTAACATGTAATGTAATGCAATGTAATGTAATATAGTATAATATAATATAATTAAATACAATATCATACAATATAATTAAATATAATATAATATAATACAATATATTATAATATAATATAATGTAAGGGTTCACCTGAGGCACGAGGATGAAGGGGAGGGGTGACAACAGCTAGGTAGTTATAACCTATACTGAACCCATTTACAACCATATGGTCTAGATATTTACCATACTTAGCAGCTATATTATACATATAGCATAGTGTACACTTCCCTTCTAGAATGGATACGCGTATAAATATATAAAATATATCAGGTCTAATGTAATGTAATGTGTCTGAGAGGGGCATGGGGGCGGTACTCACTGCTGACGGCCTGGAGAGGGTAGGGGAAGCGCAGCTGGTCGGTGGCAGCCAGGCCTCCCAGGTACTCCGCTGCCGACTCGGCCGAGGGGAAGCATTCGCCGCTGTTCTGGCTGCACAGGCGGTTGTCAATCTCCAGGTGCACGATGGACCTGCAGAGCACAGAGAGGAGATGCATGGCATTAGAGACTGTACAAGGTCTTTACAGTCGGACTAAGAGTTCATATCAGTTGAATTGCAATCTTTGAATTTATGCCAACCCCATCATGTTTACAAGACATTGATCAAGCCCTAACAGCTGATTTTTTAATAAAGCAATGTTCTGCAACAAGGTGTGCAAACCTAATTACACAATGAACACACAACTAGACAAAACAAACCTGAGACCCTCTCGGATTACTCCATCTCCCCTTCAACAACTGTGTGAAGGTGTGGCATCACTCTACAACATCACATCACACTCAATAACATGACCTTGATCTACAACGGTCTCTCTCCTCTACAGTACAACATGAAGGCCTTGTGGTCTCCTTTACAACATGAAGGGCCCACGCATTCTCACTCACCCGATGATCTCCATCTGAGACTGCAGCTCCCTCTTGAGGCGGGCGGCGCGGCGCATGAAGGGCCGGATCATGGCCTCGCCGTTCTGGTCCAGGCGGAAGCGCAGGCTGGTGCGCAGGATGGCGCTGAGCTTCTGCAGGAAGGCGGTGCTGGTGCGCAGGAGCTCCTCGGGGGGCAGCAGCACCGTCACCACCAGCAGCCCGTCGGCCAGGTCCTCCGGCAGCTGCGGCGCGCAGTCCAGGCCGTCCCAGCCACACTCCTCCGAGTTGCAGCCCTGGTCGCAGCGGCCGTCCGCGTAGTGGTCGATGCAGTACGCCTCGTAGATCGGGCTAGGGGTGGGTGGGGTAGGGGTGAGAATTATAGATTAGATTCTGTGGCTGCTTTGATCGTTTCTTTAAAATGAACAAATGCTGAAGTTTGTAATACTACAGATCTTATAATACCTTGAATATGATTTCTCTTGAATGAAGAATATATTAAAATTAACAAGTTGAGAAACATTATAAGAACATATTCAAATCCAACGACTTTAACTGGTATGGATGAAAGTGCTGATGCATGGTACAAACACACATTAACATAAAACACTGAAAAGAAAGAAAGAGGGGACCCTATCCCGAGACTTACTTGCAAACCTTCTCCTTGTTGCGGCAGTCGAAGTTGTCAAAGAGGCAGTCCTTGTTGTCGCAGCTCTCGTCGCACTGGCTGTTGTTGAACACCCTCCAGCAGCGCGGGTCGTGGCAGTTGGCCCAGGGGTTGACGGCCAGCGAGCAGTCGCCGCCGTCCCAGCGGCAGTCCAGCGTGTTGCACTCCTTGTCGCACACGCCGTCGTTGGCCTTGCCGGGGCAGTCGGCCAGCGGGCAGGAGGGCGGCAGCGGCAGCGGGTCGGGCAGGGCGCGGGCCTGCTGCTCGCAGCGCTTGCCAGTGTAGCCGCTCAGGCACTGGCACTGGAAGTAGGGGAAGGAGGTCTCCTCTGTGCACAGGCCGCCGTTGCGGCAGGGCTGGACTGAGCAGCCCTCGTTGCTGCGGTGCTGGCACTGGGGGCCCGCGTAGCCCTGCTGGCACGTGCAGCGGGCGCCGCGGGAGGTGGGCGTGCAGCTGCCGCCGTTGTAGCAGGAGAGCTCGCGGCACGACATGCTGCGCTCGCAGTTGGCACCCGTGTAGCCCTAGAAGCAGAGGAGGGGAGACGGAGAGGGGGGTGTCAAAAATGTAAGATGAAGACTACAAGAGGGAGCTGGTTGCATGTGGCTATGAGGTTGAAAGAAGATGTGAAGATTTGTACTAGTTTGTACTTGTTAAAATTAAGCAGTATACTCTTTGATTCTCCTTCAAGTTAAAGGCAATAGAACCTTTGATTTGACATAGGTGAGAGAAAAAAATGTCAAATTAATAGGTATACTCTTAGGTTTTGTTGCCTTTTACTTGAAGGAGAACCACTGACTTCACATAGGTGAGGGAACAAACGTATGGGGTGAGGAGGACGATGGCACCTACCAGTTGACAGGTGCAGGCGTAGCCTAGAGGCATGCTGCTGGATACGGAGCAGGCTCCTCCGTTCTGACACGGCTGAGACTCGCACACACTGAAGCGGTTCTGGCAACGACGACCTGAACAAAAGAACAAAAAAACAGTCAAGATGATGAGTCCAAGTCCCAAAACACATCTCTTTGCCTCTTAATCTCATATTCATATTGTCCTCTCTCTCTATTGATATTATTGATTCCTATTTTCATTTGTTACTATGTTGTGAAGCACATTGAATTGCTTGTGTATGAAATGCGCTATAGAAATAAAATGACTCGACTTTGCTTAGACGCATACGTACCGGTGTAGCCAGGCTTGCAGACGCACAGGTAGTCATTGGGCAGCTGGATGCAGTCCAGGCTGTTGCCGGGGTTGCAGGGGTTGGACAGGCACTCGTTGATGTCCCCCTCGCAGCGGTCGCCGGTGAAGCCGGGAGGACAGTTGCACTTGTAGCCGCCCACGCGGTCCACGCAGGTGCCGTTGTTCATGCACTTGGGCGTGCCACGGGGCCGGGCCGGCGTGGAGCAGTCGTCTTCATTAATCTCACACAGCACACCTGTGGAACGAGCAGGGCAGGGAACATCAGAATAGACTCATCATGTACACGCTTAAACTGTTGACAATGAGAAATCTACCTTTAGATTATTGTTATTGTTAAAGCATCACATGCTGTAGCTCTACTTGATTGCTATGGTTTTGGTTTTTGGTCATTTCTGTAACAGGATTGAGACACTGTGCTAATACAAGTATCCTACAGGGTGAAACGATAAGCATACTGTATATGCCATATCAATATGCATCGTACCCAGGATGCACAATACAGTACAGGTGTGTTATTGAGATGTGTAGGGCCTACTGTAGGCATGTATACTGACCCAGAGTGCCAGGTGGGCATGAGCAGATGTAGTGTCCGACCAGGTCGATACAGGTGCCCCCGTTCTGGCACGGGTGAGACTGGCACTCATTGATCTCCAGCTCACAGTTGGTACCATGGTAACCTGGCATGCACTGCAGGAAGACACAATCAATGAAGGTTACAAGAGGTTTATACTACAATACATACAATTCACTGTTGCTGTAGGCATAGAATATGCAAGGAAAGCAAATTTAAGAATTAAATTATGACTCCGTAACAATTTTGGAGCATCAGTTTCCTGACATTCTGGAAAACGCACATTACATGATTTCCTTATTTATTCTCCTTAACCTTATATATATATATTTCCATCCTTTTATACTTGGTGTTACATCTTCCCCATTTGTATATCTCTCCATGCGTGCATCAGTGTTCAGCTACTCACGTCGCAGGTGTATCCTCCCACGTATCCCCTGCAGGTGGCGCCGTTTCGGCAGGGCTTGTCCTCGCAGTGGTCCACCTGGCTCTCGCAGTAGCTGCCCGTGTAGTCGGTGGGGCACTTGCAGTAGTGGGTGTTGCCCGTGTTGACACAGTGCCCGCCGTGGTTACACAGCTCGTCTGTCTGGTAGCCTGCAAGACCACACACACGTACACACATTTTTTACTTTTCTGTCCAGACATTTTACTTTTTTTTAACCACAATTCAGAGAGACAGAAAAAGGTGCCTGTTGCAATTATCAGTGCAATTATCTAACACAAACATCAACAACAACTAACATTACCACCAAAATGAAGTGCTGTACACAGAAATCATTTTCAACCAAGAAGACTACAAAACACAGTCTATTGATGGTGTGTTGTTGGTAGTGTGTGTTACGCACCTCTCTTGGCTGCAGCCACCTCGCAGGAGACGCCTGGGATGTCGCAGTAGCGTCCGGACCAGCCACCCGAGCACTCGCAGGTGAAGGTGGAGTCCTTCTGGCGGCAGCGGCCGCCGTTCTGGCACGGGTTGGAGCGACGGCACCAGTCCACAGGCATCTGCAGAGAAAAGGACAACGTTGGTTGAGTGCTGATCTAGAAGAAGTTTGTGCGTGTGCATCCAAGACTAAGTTCACTTTGACCAAACTATATCTTGTTAAAATGGATAATATTCTTATACTGTATTATCGCCTTTGTATTCATTTGTCTTTAAGATATCTTTTTGGTCTTTTTGACTTAGCTGATGACAGGACAGTGAAGGTGGTGACAGGAAGGGAGTGAGGAGAGAGAGACGGGGAAGGGTCGTCAAAGGACCTGGGCTGGGAATCGAACCCGGGTCTGCCGCATGGCAAACGAGTGCCCTATCATTTGCGCCACGGTAGGGCCAACTTCGGTTAAGTCCTGATCTAGAAATGTGTGCGTGTGTGCATCCAACACTAAATTCACTTCTACCAAACTATAGCTTGTTAAAATGGATACTTATATTCTCATACTGTATTATCGCCTTTATATTCATGACGCGTGCTTGTGTGTGTGTGTGAGTGTGTGAGTGTGTGAGTGTGTGTGTGTGTGTGTGGCAAGGGAGCCCTTCTACCTGGCAGCGGTTGCCGGTGTATCCCTTGGGGCAGGAGCAGCGGAAGGACTCGAGGGCGTCCTGGCACAGGCCTCCGTTCAGGCAGGGCTGCGAGTCGCACTCGTTCACCTCGTACTGGCAGTGCGAGCCCGTGAAGCCGTGGCGGCACGTGCAGGTGTAGCCGTTGATCTTGTCCGTGCAGGTGCCTCCGTTGAAACAGGAGCTGCAGAGGCAGAAGAGGAGAGTTTATGTTATGATCAGGGTATCCCTATGTGTGCATTAAAAATGTGCCAATATTGCAAATGATCAGTGCTGTGGCTGCAAACTATAAAGTGTACTGTACCGTATCCACAATATATTTGTGTTACAATATCCACACGTATCCACAATATATTTGTGTACAACAGCATTATAGACTAGTATGAGTGGATACGTGTCCCTAAAACGTACAACATGTAAACTGACTACCTAGTTGTTGCCTTGGGCCCCAGTTTACCCACCTCTCTGTGCAGTCGGGGATGTTGGTCTCGCAGTGGATGCCGGTGTAGCCGGGTTTGCAGGTGCAGGTGTAGCTGTTGACGTAGTCGGTGCAGGTGCCTCCATTCCTGCAGGGGGCACTCTGGCACTCATTGACCTCCACTGCGCAGCGCGGTCCCGTGAAGCCAGGCAGGCAGGTGCACTGGAAGCTATTGATGCCGTCCGAGCAGGAGCCTCCGTTCAGACAGGGGTCTATGGGGAAAACGCATGCGGATACATGGAAGGTTAGAGACGAGTAGAGTAGTAGGATAACATTTATTAATCCTGAAGGAAAATAAGGTGTCCAGCAGCTGTAAACAGTGAAATGAAAAGCATTTATATTTGTCTTTCCACAAATGCACAAATTTCACACAATTAACAAATCTCCACAATATATTAATGTTTTTTTTTTCTTTTGTTAGTATTCTGGGACTTTAATTTGATATTATTAAACAACTCATGTCATACTCACACATAGATAGCATTAAATAGATATTTTTTTTAAATCATGAAGGCTAGGTAAGGGCTAATTGTCAGGTGTCTTACTCGGTGAGCAGTCGTTGATGTCGGTCTCACAGTTGAGCCCGGTGTAGCCAGCTCTGCAGGAGCAGACGTAGCCTCCCAGGGTGTTGGTGCAGGTGCCGCGGTTCTTACAGGGGCTGAGGTTACACTCGTTTATGTCCACGTTGCACAGTTGGCCTGAGAGGGGGAGCACCAAAAAAACACAGCCATGTTTAGTCGACGGCGCACAGCAGTTCAATACTTCAAACTGTATGCATTTTAAAGGGACACTGTGCAGGAAATGGTCCAAAAAGGTAGTGCAACTATGCTGCTCATTGACACTGGGCTGCCTATTGCCAAATTTGATCTTTACATGAAAGTTTACCAAGTAATAAATAAATATTTTCTAGTATGGTTCAAGTACAGTCATTTTTGCAGCTAAAAATGGGGACCATGGAAAAGATCCCCCTTTTCATGTATGAAAATTGCAATTTTTCCAGTCATAATGAATACCTACAATTTGATGGTGGTGGTAAGTATTCATGAAAAAGGTAACATTAGTGAATGGGCAGCATGAATTCTGGAAATAAACAACTGAAAATCTCACACAGTGTCCCTTTAAAGGATCAGGAATATGCATACGTATTAAGTTTAAATCTACACAGACAGACCACACCTAATCACAAAAGCGCATTACTAATACACTTTGTCTCCACATTTCTATATAAAAGCTGCTGACCCAAAGCATTCATCATCCCTGAACCACAAGTGTATTTGTACAGACACAAAGTAAGCTGTTGTGACATGGGCTCAGTGACCCAAGACAAGGTCTTTGCCTCACCTTGCCATCCGACCTCGCAGTTGCACTGGTATCCCAGATAGTCGGGCGTGTGGACGCACTGGGCGTGGTTGGAGCAGGGGTTGGGGGAGCAGGGGGTCAGCACCTCGGCGCAGGTGGGCCCACTGTAGGGCAGTTCGCACACGCAGGTGAAGCTGGCCACGCCGTCCACACACTTGCCGCCGTTCAGACACGGGCTGGAGGAGCACTCGTTGATGTTCAGCTGGCACAGGTTGCCTGAGGAGGAGGAGAGGCGGAACGAAAAGGTTCAAACTGAGATGAAATTGACGAACATGACTTTGGCATTTGAAATTTAAGGTGGAAAGCAGGAAAGAATTCCTCGCAAGAGAACGCGCTTCAAAAAGTAGAATGACCATCTGGCAGTGAATGTTAAATTCTAGATATCTTTCAGCCCCATAACAGCACTGTCATTCTATTATCAATCTGGGATTGAATCCCTGCAGACAGCAATTTTTAGAGCTACCACTAGGAGGAGCTCTAGGCTAGGTCTAGCAATCCTCTCCCAGGCAGACATTTTAAGATGGGATTCCTCAAGTGCCCTCTTACAGAAGCCGGGGCCACTCAGAGAAAATAAAGCATCTGGATTGTGGGGTAATTTACAGCTTAGGCTGTGAGTGTGTGTATACAGGATGTTTACATGTTTATGATGCTCTTGGAGCCTGTATATTTACACAGAAAGGGGCTCCCTGGTAGCTATTGCTTCCATGTGTTTACTTCCTAGACAGTTACACTGCGAGTGTTTTGTAGTAGGGTTGCCCCCTCTGACAAAAAACTCCTGTACATTTCAACAAAAATCATTGAAGGGTGTCATTGCTTACAAGAAAAAAAGGAATGATTATCCATCCTTTTTGCTTGTACGCAATGATTCCCTTCATTCAGTGTCCAGAGAAACTATATTCCGCCAACCCTGGACATTACAAACTGGGACAGTCGGGGGAGACCGGGACAGGCATCAACACTGTAGTGAGCGAGCGTGCTCACCTTTGAAGCCCTGGCGGCACTTGCAGACGAATCCGTTGAGCTGGTCGATGCAGGTCCCGGCGTTGTGGCAGGGGCTGGGCAAGCAGTCGTTGCGGTTCAGGTCACAGTTCTTCCCCACCCAGCCGGGCTCGCAGTCACACCTATAGCTGTGAGACCACCACACAACCAACAAAATTAGTCACACATGAACCCTTCACAGTCCTCACCCAGAGTACCTAAAACAGATATTATTTCAGTTAAACTGAAGATGCACTCTGCATAAAAGCAAGATCTTTTTGTATTAATCAAAAGAACAAGGCCTTCCCGCTAACTGACTATTCACATTTAATGATTAATTCACCTTCAATCACAGGAACATAATTTAAACCGCGGCGCCATATAATACCTCCTTCAAAAGCTCCTTAAAACCCTTCTATAAACAGTTGCAGCATCTTGCACATTAAGTAGCGGCCTTCCCTCCTCCTTACCCATTGGGGTCCTCTCTGCAGGCTCCGTTGACACAGGGGTTGCTGGCGCACTCGTCTACCTTGGAGTAGCAGTATGGCTCGTGGAAGCCCTCGGGACACTGGCAATGGAAGCCATTCTCCTCATCCACACAGGTGCCTCCATTACGGCAGGGGTTAGACGAACACTCGTCAATCTCAACGTTACACTTAGGGCCTGTGGGAAAGAGGAAATGTTTTCCTTATTTTCTTATTCTTATCTTATTCTTTAATATACAAGGGTAGTCAGTCAGCCATATTGAGACAGTCCGTCTCTTTTGATAGTGAGCCATGCTCAAGAAAAGCTTAATTTTATTAACAGTAGAATGTAGTCTGATCCAATCAGATACTGATTTTTGTACGGTTATTTGTACAGCTGGTCATTTTGTTTGGGGCTCTTACCAGTGAAGCCAGGCTTGCAGACACAGTCATAGCGGTTGATGCCATCTTTGCACATGCCAAACTCACACGGGCCGCTGGCACAGTCATCAAAGTTGATCTCACAGTTGATACCTGGGAGAATAAGAGAAGACAGTTTGTTACATGATGTATTTTTGGTTCATCATAGTCATAGTCAACTTCATGTATTTTCAGTGAACTTGTGTTTCACATTAACTATTTAGTTTACCATGAATTCATTAGACATCACTCCCACAAGATTTGCAGGTTTCTCCTTAACTGAACTGCATGATGGGAGACAGGAAATGAGCTCCTCCTGTCCAATCGGCTTCAGCTTTCTCACCTGATGTGCCGTGCTGGCACTGGCAGATGTACTTGTTGACCAGGTCCACACACTTGCCGCCGTTCTGGCAGGGGTTGCTGTGGCACTCGTTGAGCTGGTTCTCGCAGCGGTAGCCCGTGTAGCCCGGCTCGCAGTTACATGAGTAGGTGGCGATGCCGTCGATGCAGGTGCCGTGGTGGCACGGGTCCGGGCGGCAGTTGTCGATGTTGCTCTCACACAGGGGGCCCTCGAAGCCTGGCACACAGGGAAAATGGCGGAGGGAGGGGTGGTAGGAAGATGGACAGATGGAAAAGAGAGAGACAAAATGAGTATGAGACAAAATGAGTACGACAAGAGTCTTATCTGGACATTGGCTTTGGCATCACTGTGCTTACACAGACATGCTAATAAAGCACAATTAGAATCTCAAGAATGCAGGAGACAGATTTTTAATATCCCTTTATTGAACGATAACATGGCTCAATTTTCCCATGGATGGCTACTACCCCACAGAACACAACTCCCTATCGTCTAATCCTGAATAAAACAACTCATATTAGCAGACAGAGACAGAGAGAGAGAGAGAGAGAGAGAGAGAGAGAGAGACAGACAGACAGACAGACAGACAGACAGACAGGAGAGAGCAGTGCAGTGCAGTGGAGAGTAAAGCAAAGATGAGACGAGACCTACAGCGGGAAAGATCAATATTTGGGCAAAGCTTTGGCTCTCTCCCTGGGCCTTCTTTAGAAGTCTTCGTAGAGAGCAAGAGAGGGGGAATTAGGCAGCAGGGGAGAAAGTCTCTCCTTTTATTTAGCGTACCGCACATTACTTCCTGTGCGTCATCTTTAATTTCCTGTCATGGAGCGCCGGTGAGGGCAACCACCGCAGACATATCAGAAGCTGGCAGCCTCAGGTTTCAGCCATTCCAGAACGGCCTGTCCTCTCCTCTCCTCTCTTCTCCTCTCTGCCTTTTGTTTCACTTTATCCACGGTCGGTTTCATCTGACTCTTTGGGTTATCCTTTGATATCTTTTTTCTTCTGGTCACCCCTTCTCCCCTGTCCTGTCTCAGGCTCGTGAAACTTCCTTTTGCCTCATTGAAATTCTTTCTAATGCCCACCCAAGCGCGCACACGCACGCACACGCACACACACACACACACACACACACACACACACACACACACACACACACACACACACACACACACACACACACACACACACACAGCAAACATAAGCATACAGTCACATCCTTTCTTTTCTCCAAGTTTTTTCCCCTTCCATCTCTTTGTAAACATTCTTCAGCTTTCCTCATGTCATACCCCCCCCCCCCCCCCATCCCATCCCTTCATTTTTGGCCCTTCCTAAATCATTATACTTCCTTCATGTCCCCTCATTCTCTCACTCGTGTGAAAAGTCCTACAGTCCTGTCGGAGTCTCCGTTCTCAAGGTTACCATGCCAACCAATGGGGCTCTAGTGTGTGTGTGTGTGTGCGTGTGTGTGTGTGTGTGCGTGTGTCTCAGGGCTGTGAGAAGGATCTGGGCAGGGCCATCTGTGCTGTGCTGAGGGGAGCAGAGAGCACTATGGAAGGGAGAAGAGAGAGGAGAAGAGAGAGGAGAGAGAGGAGAAGGGAGAGAGAGAGAGAGAAGAGAGAGGAGAAGGGAGAGAGAGAGAGCGAGAGAGCGAGAGAGAGAGAGAGCGAGAGAGCGAGAGAGAGAGAGAGAGAGAGAGAGAGAGTCCTTCAGCCCTTTAAGCTTTTGTCCCTCACCACCAGAGGGAACAATGGGCCGGCTCACGGTGAGAAGACCCTGCTCAGCGGAGGAGAGAGAGAGAGAGAGAGAGAGAGAGAGAGAGAGAGAGAGAGAGAGAGAGAGAGAGAGAGAGAGAGAGAGAGAGAGACAGAGACAGAGACAGATAGAGGGAGAGATAGAGAGCAAGAGAGAGAGAGAGAGAGAGAGAGAGAGAGAGAGAGAGAGAGAGAGAGAGAGACACAGAGACAGAGAGAAAGAGAGAGAGAGAGAGAGAGAGCGAGAGAGAGCGAGAGAGAGCGAGAGAGAGAGAGGCAAGAGAGAGCTTGGGGGAGCACCAAGCAGCTGCCTCTAGCAAACAATGCAAGCACACTCCCCCAGTTTACAACCGTCGACTCCACAACACCACTATTACTACTATTGAAACATACACACAGGCGCAGGCACAAGCAGCCACACACACAGACACACACAGACAGACACACACAGACAGACACACACACAGACACACACAGACAGACACACACAGACAGACACACACACAGACACACACACACAAAGTTTCTCATCCACTACAGAAGAGATAAATAAATCCAGAGTTGCGTCATACGTGGCATATTTTAAGGGAACCGCAAGTTTGGGGTAAAAAAAAAGAGAGGGGGACCCTAAGATGTGGCATAAGGTCCTGTGTGAGGGTGCCATTGTGGGGGTACAGATGAACAGATGTCGGGGTGACGACCGAGCGTAACCCCGTTCCCTACCAGCTGCCGGACCCCGGTGACCCCAAGGTCCGGCTGGAGGGGAAAGGGGGGAGGGGGGGGGATTATGGGCCTCTCGTCAGTCTGCCTAGTCATCTGGAGAGGAGAGAGAGAGAGAGAGAGAGAGAGAGAGAGAGAGAGAGAGAGAGAGAGAGAGAGAGAGAGAGAGAGAGAGAGAGAGAGGGAGAGAGAGAGGGAGAGAGAGAGTGCGAACCATCTGACCTTGACGGTCCCTGCGCATCTTCTCTGGGGTGAAGGGAGGAGGGAGGAAGGAGGAGCGAGGAGGGCTACCCATTCTTAGACTACGTACAGGTATCAGTTAAGTGCTTGTTGTGTCTAGTAGGGGAGATGACAAGGTCATACTTAACAAAAACTCCTGAGCTTCTGATGTCTCTGAAAATGGTACTGTACCCCACCCAGCTCATGCAGCTCAGGCAGCCATACAAGCAGCACCTCACACCTCACGCAGTTCCCAACATACAGCTAGCATCTTACAACTCGTACTACAGTTGGTAACATAATGCAGACATTCGTTCAGGGTGTTGGAGTTTGATGATCCGATTACTGAGTGAGACTCACCTTCTGCGCAGCGGCACTCGTATCCGTTGGGCCGGTCCAGGCACTTGGCGCCGTTCTGGCACGGCGTGCTGGCACACTCGTCAATGTCGATTTGACACATCGTGCCGGTGAAGCCTGGTGGGACACGCAAACACAAGAGGGCAGGGGTCAGACTAAAGTAGCCACGAGAGCGAGCGGTCCGCAAGGAGCTCAGAGGGTCACTTCGGGCCTCTTCAAAGGGCCAAAAGGTCTCCGGCCAAGGCCCAGCCGTGGACCATGTCTGGACTGGACTTGGACCAGGGTCAGAGAAGAAAAGCTCCCCTCTGAACTCTAGTTTATGACAAACAAGGATGATTTCTTTTCAGCGATGACTTTGAGGGATGGTTGGTTGGTGGATTGTTGTGCGTTGGGGTCTGGGATATGTGCGCTGCGGCTGGGGTCTGGCATATGTCTGACCAAACACCTCAAGCTTGTGTGTGTGTGTAGATATTAAAAAAGCCCCCCCGCTCTCTTGCTCTCTGCTGGAATTCTTGTGTGAAGTTATGTTCTGGCATCGCCACGGACCCATATCATGGAATGTCTGTGCCGACGGTGTTGGAATGTGCGTCAAAACAGCATTGCGGAACGTCTATCAAACAAGGCCTCGAGAGGGCCATTAAATGGAGCTGAAAGATTACATAAAAATGATTCCAGATTCGATTCCAAAGGTGATGAAAAAAAGTCTCAAAAGGTCTTTGAAACGGGCCAACACAAGGGTATCGGTATCACAAACGTCACCTGGATTTAGTCAGGAGACCGACTGACCATGTTCTGACGTTGGGAAGCTATTTTTAAAAATGCTGTTTATTTTGGTTAAACTCGGGACCCGTTTTCATCAGACAAGTTTGGAAGGAATGCCTGCCAATCTGTGTTTCCATAAAACGCCCGTAAAAAGCAGCGTTTGGAGTGTTTGCACAAGATCATATTCAGATCAGCACCGCCGCCCCTCTTTCTGATTTATTGCCGTTGTGTTGTGTTTTTTCTTCTTCTTAGGGTTATGATAAAAGAAACGGCCGGGTTACACTGGCTCGAGCTGGTCTGACCAGTGAGAAGAGTTCTCTCCCTCTCTCGGTTGAACTTTTGTCTCAAACTGTTCTGGACGGGCTTTTTCACTGGGAGTCGTCTAGACAATGCTCCACTTCTCAAATGGCTTCCCAAGGCCGGCGTGTCTTTGGAGCTCTAGTGAGCTGGCATCAGACCAGCCAGGATTAAACCACACTGTGCATTTCCCAACAGCACCGCGCGGTGTGGTGTGGTGTGGTGCGGTGTGGTGTGGAGGGGGTTTAGGCTTTTTTGTTGTTGATGAGAGAGACACAACAAGGAGTATGATTTCGAAACCTCCGTGACTTGGCAGGATAGAGATGAACAAAACAAAAACAAGCAACGTTACCTGCCAAGAGGCTGAAACAAATAAACACAAAAAAACATACAAATCAATGAGTAAAAAATGTTCTAGAGTATAAAATGGGCAAGGGACCCCATGAAAATGTCAATGTGTGTACCTTTGAGGAGTACCATCGCATATATTAGAATTTTAGCTATATTTTGAGTTCTCATTATGAGGTCACAACCACTTTGCACGGTTTTTAACACAGAGCTCTATGGGAGCTGTAGAATGTTTTAGTAAAATTCTAGAAGTACCGGGGAAAAAAAAAAACTTTAGGCCTGAGTTGATTAACAGTCTTGGGATGGGGTCTGTGCTTGTTGCTTGGGGTACGGGGGTTGGTTGGCGGGGTGGGTGGGGGTGAGTGGGGAGTGTGTGAGTAGGGGGAGACAGTGGAATTGTTTTCTTTCTTGGGGCAACATCCCCCCACTCCCTGTGCTTGCTCCACAAGCTCAATAGCTAGATGGGGGGTGAGGGGGGAGTTGTCTGCCCCAGATGTAAATTGCGGACCTGGAAAAGAATCTCATTAGCAGGACTGCTGTCCCCCCCACCCTTTCCAAAAAAATGAGAGGGGGGGAGGGTAATGGTGGCGGTGGCTGTTCCCTCTCTCCTACACTTTGGGGCTGTGTGTGTGTGTGTGTTGTGTGTGTTTGGGGGGTGGGGGTGGGGGGGGGTCACAATAGCGTCTTTGTTCGGGCAACAGAGAGAGTGAGATAGGCCGCCACCGAGTTTCTGGCTTTTCCTAAATAGTTCTGACAAAGAGCCCTGCACAGGAGAGTTGGACTAATTTCAGCCCAATTTCAAGCGACATTCTTGGCCATTCGCGATTACATCTCGCACCTACAGATAGGACCGAGAGCTGCTCTCCCTCCTTAAGCGCAGTTGATAACGTGCGGCCCACTGGAACAGGTGAATAGATGACTGCAGATCTGAGGGACTCACTGAAGGGAACAGGCTCTGTGCTTGCTTGCGCTTACCTGGCTGGCAATTGCAAGTGAATCCATTGACGTTGTCCAAACAGATCCCGTCGTTCACACAAGGGTTGCTCTCGCACTCGTCCACATCCACCTCGCAGTATGTCCCGGAGTAGCCTGGAGCGCACGCACACACACACACACACACACACACACACACACACACACACACACACACACACACAGACACACAGACAGACGGACGCAAAAAGAAAGAGACACATTCAGAAAATTCAACAAGAGAACCCCCACATGACAACACAAACCACAGACAGGCACTTAAAACTGCAGAAACACTTCAGACTCAGTAAGAGTCCTCCATTCATAACCAATGCCCCCCCCGCCCCCATCACCCCTTGGGAGGATACGCTCAGCCATATTTTCACACTCAAGACAACTTTTTAACATCCCCCACATGATACGATGAGGAAATATGATTCTGAGGGATGATTGTGGACAAAATCTGTCAAGATTCCCTCTGGAACGAATAAAGTTTGTCCGCATTACGGCTACTACATATATCGGACAGGCGGCGGCTTGTGGATTGTGAAAGGCATCCTAAATAACACAAGGAGAAGGAGTCGACTTTGAGACTGTGAGAAAGTGGTGAGAGGGGGCACGGAGGGGTTAATGTCCCCTCTGATGTGAAAGCGTAGCTGCTAAGCTGCCCATTTGGGTCCCTCTTGTGTGGCAGGCAGGCAGGCAGGCAGGCAGGCAGGCAGCCTGTTTGGGTGAAGCAGAGTGTGTGAGAAAACTGCAATGTGAGGGGAAAGCGCAAAGCATGATGGGACGTCTCTCCCTGTTCTTTAGCTTTAGGCACACAGGGGCCGAGGAAGAGGAGGCTGAAGAGGAAGAGAGGAAGGTGGAAATGAGTGAGTGAGAGAGAAAGAGGGAGAGAGATAGAGAAAGAGAGTGTGTGTGTGTGTGTGTGTGCTGCTGAGGGGGTACAGTGATGTTAAAGAGAGCTTTTTTTTCTCTGAAGGGGAAGGAGATTTGGGGGTGCTGGGAAAAAATCTTTCCTTTCCCTTGTGCTTTCTCACTCTCTCTTGTGCCTGTGTGTGTGTGTGTGTGTGTGTGTGTGTGTGTGTGTGTGTGTGTGTGTGTGTGTGTGTGTGTGTGTGTGTGTGTGTGTGTGTGCCTGTGTGCGTGTGTGTGTGTGTGTGTGTGTGTGTGAGGGGTGCAAAGTGGAGCACAGAGGGGCCCTATTGTTTGCCTCTATTCCCACCATTCCACTGCTCATTATTATTCCCGGCACACTCCTCCCCCTCGCCGCTCTCTTTCCCTCTCTCTATCTCTCCCCCTCTATCTATCTCTCTCTCTCTCTCTCTCTCTCTCTAGTCTACAGCCCTATAGACACCGCACTCGCTCCCAGCCCATTTGTATAGAGCCGGCCTGTGAAGTCCCAGCACGCACTACTAGGGGAAAAGGGGCTTGTGTGTAGTGTGTAGTGTGTGTGTGTAGTGTGTGTAGTGTGTGTAGTGTGTGTAGTGTGTGTGTGTAGTGTGTGTAGTGTGTGTAGTGTGTGTAGTGTGTGTGTGTGCGTGTGTGTGTGTGTGTGTGTGGAGAGAGAGAGAGAGTGAGAGACAGAGAGAGGGTGCCACGAGAGTGTCGCGGGTCTAAAGCAGGGCTGTGAACATGGTCTCGGGGCCCCGCTCGGTGCCTCTCTCAACCTGCTGGGTTGCCATTGGGCACAGGTGCCAGTCAGCGGTTAAAGCCAGCGCCAAAGCCCCTCATCGCCCCTCCTTTTCGGCAGTGCCCAAACCTGCACCATCCTGCCCCCCCGACAACCCCCCACCCCCAATCCCTCCTTAGGGCCAAGAGTGTTACGTAACCACAGCCAGCAGCGGGCGGGCACCCTTCTGTTTTGCTGGACACAGGCTCAGGGAAGGCCCATGGACCAGGCTGTGGGCAGTGGGAAGTGGGCAGTGACTGGGCATCTTTTGACCGCTGGGGTGGGCTAGGAGATTCTGTCTGGGTAGTCCGTGTGTGTGTGTGTGTGTGTGTGTGTGTGTGTGTGTGTGTGTGTGTGTGTGTGTGTGTGTGATAGAGAGACGGCTCTACTGTCTGTTTCTGACGAACTCTCAAGTGGGCGGCTGAGAGTGTGCCAGTGAGAGTCAGTCAGTGACTGAGTACAAGAGAGAAAGAGAGAAAGAGAGAGTGTTTAAGAGCGAGTGAATGTTAAAGTGAGGTTGGAGAGTGTGTAATTCCTGTGTGTATACAGCAGAATGAATGTCTGTGTCAGGAACTAGACAACAAAACTTTCTACAGCAAGTGCAGTATTTGTGTGGGCGTGTGTCTGCAATTGTCTACTGCTTTATAAATAACTAGCTAACTAACTAACTAACTAACTAAATAAATAGACTTGTGTCATTGGCATTGGCACAACCACACGGCAAATGCCTACCTGGCATGCAGATGCAGGTGAACTCCCCGATGCGGTCCAGGCAGGTGGCGTCGTTCTGGCAGGGCATGGACAGGCACTCGTTGATGTCGATCTCGCAGCGGGGGCCGGTGTAGCCGCGGCCGCACTGGCATGTGAAGGAGCCCTCCGTGTTCACACACTTGCCAAAGTGCTCGCACGGATTTGCACCTGACGGAGGAACAGGGAGAGACACAGAGGGAGAGAGGGTAACGTATAGGTTAAAATAGTGTTCTTCTCAAGTAGGTGAGAGCGAGAGAGAGAGAGAGAGAGAGAGAGAGAGAGCGAGAGAGAGAGAGAGAGAGAGAGAGAGAGAGAGAGCGAGAGAGAGAGAGAGAGCGAGAGAGAGAGAGAGAGCGCAAGAGAGCAAAGGAGGTTAGAGGCAGAGAAGGAGAGAGGGAGAGGAAGGGAATGAGAAAGTAAAGAGAGCACGCACACGAAAGAGAGAGAGAAGAGAGAGAGGGAGAAAATAAAAGCGAGATAGAGAGTGGGTGTGGAAGAGAGAGAAAGAGGCCAGGTAAGGACAGCGAAAAGGTCAGGGAGAGACTAATGCCCCTTTTCCACTGCAGGTTTTCTGGTAGGTTTTCAGCTCTACACAGCGCGACTTGGCCGCCACTTTTTGCTTGATGATTGAGCTGTGTCGTGCCTATTCGAAAAGCAAAAAGTGGCAGCCGGGTCATGCTTTAGCAAGTTGTAGGCCTACCAGAAACCCGGCAGTGGAAAAGAGGCTTAAGTGGAGTCTGACTACAAGGCAGAAAGGACCTTCATAATATAGAGCTCAACCTCACCGATGGAGCTAGATAATGCATACAGTATATACGGTCTTACTCACCGATAGAGCACTCGTCCATGTCCTGGTTGCATGCGCCTCCGATGAAGCCGGCGGGGCACGTGCAGATGGCTCGGCCGTTCAGGGGGTTGGTGTCACACACCGCGCCCTCGTTACAGGGGTTACTCACACACGCGTCATCCAGGTGGCACAAGAGACCTGAAAATGCCCAGGTAAGGACATAGGTAAGAGCACAGGTAAGCATCTTGTTTCAAGTGTTGTTAGATCATCTCCATATACAGGATTCATATTTCATACTCTTTTGTGCACATTTCAGCTAAAGCAGTCAACTTTATAACTATGAGACAACAAGACAAATAGCAGCACATACAAATAAAGGATCTGGTAACTTAATCAGTGTCTCAACATTGTCAAAAGATGAGGAATTCTCTGTGACTGTCCTTCTCAAGTCAGCCACTCTAAATAGCTAATGCTATTCCATTTGCTATTCTAAACAGCTACCGCTAAAGGTGTCTACTTGGCTGCGTTACATACCAGTCTTGCCCACTGGGCATTCGCAGAAGAAGGAGGCGACGCGGTCGTGGCAGGTGGCCCCGTTGAAGCAGACGGCGGTGGCACAGTCGTCGATGTTCTCGCTGCAGTCCTCGCCGGTCCAGCCGTTGACGCAGACGCAGGTGTGGCCGCCGATGGTGTTGAAGCAGGTGCCGCCATTGTGGCAGGCGTTGGGCTGCATCAGGCACTCGTTCACGTCCTCCGCACAGTACTGGCCTGCAGCCACGGGAACCAGGGACGCGGGCAGATCAGATATATCATTAAACATTAATCAATACAATCGATATAATTAGACTGTACTAAGGTCGTAGGCGTAGGGGGAAGGGGAGGAGGACACTGGGTGCTTAACTTTCTCAATAGAAAAAAAAAATTACTTTTTAATTACAGGGAAAAAGAAAAAGCAGCCCCACAAGAAATAATACATTCAAACCTCAAAACCAAAATGCAAAAGAATATCAAGGGTTTTTTTTTTAAAGAAAAGACCAAACAATTTAAAAATAGAAATGTACTCAGAATGCACAATTCCTGGCTCCGGACTGTGATCCAGATCACAGCCAAAATTTAATCACTAGTTCCTTTTGCCATTTCCAACAACTCCACAAAGTTTGATCAAAATAAAATAGGCTTATAACAAACAAACAAACACACAGACAAACCAACGCGACCGAAAACATAACCTCCTTGGCGGAGGCAAAAATGGATTCCGTGTTGCGTACCTGTCCATTCTGGGGGACACTGACAGTTATACGTGTTGACCCCATCAACACATAGGCCCCCGTTCATGCATTTGTGTCCAGGGCAGTCGTCTACGTTGGTCTCGCAGTTGTGGCCTTCAAAGCCTATGGGAGAGGAAGCAGTGACACGCTGCATTAGGGCGGGTGAGAAAGGTGAGCGCACAAGGGGGAGACTACAGATGTAACTGGACATGTTTTGGTTTGATTTAACACAGACACCCACACATTCACATTCACACGCACACACACACAGGGGCACACACATGCACACACACGCACACACACGCACACACACGCACACACACGCACGCACGCACACGCACGCACGCACACGCACGCACACACACGCACACACACGCACGCACACACACACACACACACCCAGGGGCACGCACACACACAGGCACACACAGGCACACACACACACACACACGACAGGGGTGGTCTGCCAAGAAGCTAGAAACGTTCTCACAGCCTCTGTGCTACACTGGCCCTGCAGCAGGCAGCTGGAGAAAAGTGGAATAGAGTAGAGTAGAGCAGAATAGAATAGAGAAGATCAGAGTGGAGTAGAGTAGAGTAGAGTAGAGTAGAGTAGAGTAGAGTAGAGTAGATCAGAGCAGAGTGGAGTAGAGTGGAGTAGTGCAGAAAAGAGTAGAGTAGAGGAGAGGAGAGGAGGGGAGAGTAGAGTAGAGTAGAGTAGAGTAGAGTAGAGTAGAGTAGAGTAGAGTAGAGTAGTACACAATACAGTAGTGCAGAATAGAGTAGAGTAGAGTAGCAGCGCTTGTCATGGTGTAGCCAAGAGTAGCGTAGCCTAGTGTAGTGTAGCTGGCAGCCGCGGGGTGTTGGGGTGTTTACATGTTCTCATGCCGGTTCCCACAGTGGCAGGGGCCGCGCTACGGGGGCCCTGGGGCCGAGGAGAGGGGGTGTTGTGTATGTGGGGAGGGGGGAGGGGAGCTGGGGGGGCCAGGGAGGTTGACTCCAGAGGGCCACTGCCTCCCCGCCGTGTTTGCTTGTTTTATAATCTCTCACAGTTTCAATGACTTCCTCTCGGGCGAGGGACATTTCCTGTCCGCTCCCTCGAGGGAGAGCTGGAGCAGAAGGGTCCATAAAGCAAAAGGGGTTCGCTTTCCTTCAACGCCACGGCTCGGCCTCCCACTACTCCTCTATCTTACTACTTCTCTCTCTCGCTCGCTCTCTCTCTCCCTCACTCACTCACTCACTCTCTCTCTCTTTCACCCCAAACTTTTCCCACTCACCCATTCTCCCCCCCCCTCTTCCTCCTCTTTCTCCCTCCTCCACTTTCCCCCACTCTCTCCTGTATCTCTCTACCTCTCTCAACCCCAAATTTTTCTTCCCACAGTTTCTCTTCTTCCCCAAAAACTCCCAACTCTCTCGTTCCCACTCACTCACTCCCTCAGCTTCCCGCCCACGAGGAGCTATTAATAGAAGCTGGGGGGGTCTGACTCTGACCTGGAGAGGGAGAGGGAGAGAGAGGGAGACTAACTTGTTCCAGCAGCACCACCACCGCGGCCGTGCTCAGCCTGGGAAAACCCAGAGACCCAGCATGGCAGTGAGGAGGAGAGCGGAGCAGAGCACAGCTACAGTGGGAAGCCATGGGAAAAGATGAGGAGTGAGAGTGAGTGTGTGTGTGTGTGTCTGTGTGTGTGCGTGTGTGTGTGCCTGTGCACGTATTTGTGCAATTATCTGTGGGCAGGTCCTCCCATCTGTGAGTGTGTGTGTGTGCGCGCGTTTCTCTTGTCCTCCACTCTGTGTGTACTGCAGCTATCTCCATCTCAGAGTGTGTGTGTGTGCGTGCACATTTGTGCTATGATCATGTGTTATGGTCTGCTTCTGATAAGAGGGATATCGCTGTCAGTATCCCTGTGTACATAAATACATTTTGATATGATATTAAAATGTTCACACACTACCCACGGGTACCATAATGAGATGTGAATCAATGTATTCACGTTTTAATTACTTGAATTAATGTATTCACATAACGAAGCATGTGACACTAGAATGCATATCTGAGTTTTTGAGTGTGTAAGCATCTGTATCTGGAAGGCAGGCATACTCGTAATACATTAGCATGCCCATCTGTTTAAGTTTGTAATCGAGTGTGTGTAAACTAGCGAGCAATCATATGAATGTGAAAGCAAGAGGTAATTGTACCTGTCCAGCTGCCACACTCACATTACACTACTATGCATATCTGTGTAAGAGTGTATGCAGGTGTGTGTAAACTAGTGAGCACACACACACACACACACACACACACGAGTGTATAAGCAAGAAACATCTCCATCCAGCAGGCAGGCACACTCGTTAGACATTAGTGTGCATATCTAGTCTAGTGTGTAAACTAGTGAGCCATCAACCAATGCTGGCAGGCACAGTCCTAGGACATTACCATGCATACCTGTGTGTGAGTGTATAAGCATAAGCATGCGAGTGTGTGTGTGTGCATCCGTACCCGGCAGACAGGCGCACTCGTAGGCGTGGTCGCTGATCTGGTGGCACGTGCCGCCGTTGAGGCACTGCGAGGGCGCGCAGGGCAGCGTGACCACCTCGCACGTGCGCCCGCTATAGCCCGGCTGGCAGCGGCACGAGAAGGAGCCGTGTGTGTTCTGGCACACGCCGCCGTTCAGGCACTTGCCCGGCTTGCGGCACTCGTCCACGTCGTTGCGGCAGTTCTTGCCCTGGAAGCCCGGCGGGCAGGAGCAGTTGTAGTGGTTGTTGGCGTTGACACAGCGGGCGCCGTTGGCGCAGGGGCTGGTGGCACAGGCGTCGATCAGAGAGCAGTCTTGGCCTTTGTGTGAGGAGAAAGGAAAAAGAGGGGGGGCCACCATGTCAGTCACAAACTAAATCATGTATCGCCTAATGATTCCTCAGAAAGTCTTGTCTGCGGAGGAGGAAAAATATGCCGCCAGAACAGACACAATGTTAATATAATTTATTTCCTCAGAAGAAGTTTCTTATGCAATGACTTGCAAGTTACAACCATATTGTGTGGAAACTATGCATTGTGTTTTGTCTCTGTTCTGGGGTAATTTCTACTTCTCGGTCAAAGAGGCATCATGTTCCTCTAACATGGAACATTCTGGAATGTTCAGAATGGTTCTCCACATACCTCGGAATCCTCTCTGGCACACGCAGGTGTACTGGGGGATGCCATTGGCCACCTGGCTCTTACACACGGCTTGGTTGAGGCACGGCGTACGGTGACAGGGGTCCTGGTGTTGGCAGAGGTTTCCAATGAAGCCTGGTCGGCACCTATTGGAGAGAGAGAGGGGGGGTGGAAGTAGAGAGAGAGAGAGAGAGAGAGAGAGAGAGAGAGAGAGAGAGAGAGAGAGACAGAGACAGAGACAGAGAGAGAGAGAGAGAGAGATGGAGGGAGGGAGAGAGACAGAGAGGGAGAGAGAGAGGGAGAGAGAGATGGATGGAGAGAGAGAGGGAGAGAGAGGGAGAGACAGAGACAGAGAGAGAGAGACACAGAGAGAGAGAGAGAGAGAGAGAGAGAGAGAGAGAGAGAGAGAGAGAGAGACAGAGACAGAGACAGAGAGACAGGGGTTAACATTAGGTCAGGCGGTGAGGAAAGATGATGGTCTTGTGTGTCACTGTGTGTGTGGGTGGGTGGGTTGAGGTATTTGGGAGAGCAGTGTGAAACGGCTGCAGCACCACTGAGCAAAAAAAAAAGCGAAGAAAAGAAAAGAAAACGAAAAAGGGAAAATCCCTCCCCATTTTCTGGCAACAACCCCAACCCCTCCACTCCACTCCAGGCCCCACTACTTCACTTCCTTACAGTGGATCTGGCAGCAGCCCCGTGGGTCTGTTCTGTTCTGAGCTGAGCAGAGACAGTCACTTCGCTGTGCTGCCTCAGTACCGTGACCCGCGTGAATGGGTGTAGTGGTGGCTGTCTGGCTGGATGGATGGGAGACTGTCTGGGTGGCTGAGTGGGAGCAGGCATGCCGGCAAGGGGGAGACAACAGAGTCTGTTGTCCCGGGCCCAGGGTGAGAGGGGGCCCAAATTGGGTCCTCATCATTACATTTGAATGTATTGGGTTTGAGGCCCTTTCAGATTACTTTGTCCCGGGCCCAGCAAAAGCTAGTGTCAGCTGTTGGACCTGAGTGAGAGAGAGGTGATCCAGATCCACCAGACCCACAGATCATAGTCTGGGCCAGCAACAGCAGCAGCAGCCGACCCACAGATCATCGCATGGCCAGCAGCAGCAGCAGCAGCAGCAGCAGCAGCAGCAGCAGCAGCAGCAGCAGGGAAAGGCCTCCAGAGCCATTTGGACACGGATATCATTGCCGTTTGCTTTGCTTCATCTGTCTCTCTGGCAACGCAGTTCGTCAACAGTCAGACCTGTGAGACACTCCATCAACTAACTTGTCTGCGGAAAAGATTGATGGCGATTGAAGAGCTTTTATAAAATGGCGAGATAGAGAGAGAGGGAGACTGAAAGAAATGGAGAACGAGAGAATGAAAAAGAGCAAGGAAAGGGAGGGCGAAGGCAAGACACACGCCTGTGTTTGCGCGCACACAGACACAGACACACACACAAGCACACACACACACATACACACACACACACACACACACACACCTCTCTCTCAGCGCTACCCAGCTGTGGAGGCTCTGTGTCTCCCTCTCCACACCAGTTCACATTCCTCTGACATTACTCCTCTTCCGCACTCTCTCCCTCTCTCTTTCCCTCTTTCCCTCTCTCCCTCTCTCCCCTTTCCCCCCTCCGCTTGTCTTAGTGAGCAAACAGAGACCCCAAACTGCAAACGTCAGACACATCATTTCGCAAGATACCATTAAGCACACGCAGCAGCAGAAGCCCAGACATGACTTCATTCAAGATAGCGGGGTGTTCAGAAATAAAAACAACACACATTGAAGAGGGAGAACAAAAAATAAAATAAAATGAATAACTGACAGCAGCCTCTTATTTCCATGATGAATATCCTCCGGAGGATAAGGCAAACTAGGCTGTGACAAAGTGGACACATTGTCTGTCTGTGGCCGGCTGTTCTTTTCTTTCTTTCTGTCTTTCTTTCTTTCTGATGTGAGTCTCTGGACCCAGAAGGAGCGGGAGCATTATCTGGGCTGGTGGGCTGGCTCGGCATGACCTAAAAGCAGACCGGCACAGCAGAGATAACATACAAACAGCTTTGAAAAAAAAAATTTCCCCCTTCTCTCCCTCCTTCCCTAGCTTGCTCTCTTTCTCCTCCTCTCTATCCCTCCGTCCACCTCTCCACCTCTCCTGGGGGCCGCCGACTGGTACAGCCACTGATCTTCCGGCGTGAGAGGGGGCCCAGTGTGCGTGGCGAAACCCGACACCAGCGCAGGCCGGGGCAGGGACGGGGAGCTGAGGGATAGGGGTAGGGTGGAGGGTCGGACTTCTTACAGGATGGGCTCGGACATCAAACGAGGCCCCGTTTGAAGCCGATGACAAGGCCCCTGTGATGACTGGTCCCCCCCTGAGGCTCTCCTTCTCTCTCTCCTTCTTTCTCTCTTGGGCCCTCTCTCTCTCGCACTCTCTGTCCTCTCCCTCTCCTCTCTCCTGCACTGTAAAACAATCCCTGGACACACACACACTACAATGGCTTTTCCTCTTTTCAGGATGGCCATTCTACTTCTCCACTCTTCCCTTTCTACCCCCCCCTCTCTCTCTATCTCTCTCTTTCTTTACCTCTCTCTCTCTGTCTGTACCCCTCTCTCGCCCACTGTTTCACTCGGTATCTGACTTGCTGTATCTCTCACGGCTTCTGCATCTATCTCTGGCGTATTCACTCTGTATCTCTTGCCTACTTTCTGTTCCCTGTATCTCTCTTGCTTTCTATCCATCTCTCCGTTTTTCTCGGTCTTTCTTGCAATGTGCTGCCATCTCATCTGTCCATTGTTGAGCTCCTCTTTTTGCCCTCTCCCAATCCTGGATGAAATCTGATGGGTTTTCCTCCATGCCCCTGAGGGTGATGAGAGCCTAGGGAGCGTTGGTGATGTTGAAGAGCCAACCGTCAAGGGGGCGCTGTTCTTTTCCCCCCTTTGTTTCAGTTTTTTAGGGCTCTTGTGCCTTAATTATTTGATATGAGAACAGACAAGAAATGGCTGGGGGAGAGAGATGTGGAAGGATCTGGAAATGAGTCGCCTGCATAGCAGTCCAGTGCCCAGCCGTTAGAGCCACGACTGAGCCAAGGGGGCGCTGTTCTTAGTTTTATTTGTAAAAAAAACAATAGCCTTATTAGTCTTTCCCTCACTCCCACCACCACCACAGCCAACTACACACACTGTGCTATTCGGCTGCACAGTTTCATAAGACTGCCACTGTTCTGAACCATTGGTCCTCTCAACCCCCAGCCCCCAGCCTACATACACACACGCACGCACGCACACACACACACGCATGCACACACACACATACACACACACGCACACAACACCCCCTCCTCCTGCTCAACAAAACACAACACAAAGACAATAGCCAGACAACCACAATACAAGGCCTGAACTCTGGCAAGGGACACCCACAAAAATGTCTCCCCCAAAACTACTGCGACGAACAAAAACAAAAGGATAGCAAAGTGGTCACTAAAAGGAAGGGGGAATAAATATGAGAGAGAGAGAGAGAGAGAGATAGAGAGGGAGAGAGAGAGAGAGAGAGAGAGGGAGAGAGAGAGACTAGAGCAGAAGGAGTGTCTGGTAGTGTGTGTACAAGCAGCTGCTTATCCCCTCCACACACGCACGCGCATGCGCACGCGCACACACGCACACACGCACACACAGGCCATCTACTATTTTCCTCCTCCTCTTCCTCCCCCTCTAGTATCTCTGCTAACATAGTTTAGGAATGACAACAGACACAGACGGCATGAAAAAAACGTCTGATGCTGATAGCAGAGCTGGGGTGCATTTCTCGAAACCAAAGTTGCTTACTACATGAGCTACTTTGTTGTTTTCAATGCATTTCCCCATTGGCAACTACCAAAGTTGCTAACAGGCTAACAGCTT
>NC_085858.1:34916016-34931016 GCF_034702125.1 Engraulis encrasicolus | reverse complement strand
CGGCAGATAAGGACCCATAAAATCAATACTGTGCACACTAGGGCTGGGTAAAATAATCGATTCAATCGATAATCGATCGATATCATTTAAAATTCACATTATCGATTCACAGGGCACAAAATCGATGTTTTTGCTCTTTTTCTTTTTGTTCTTTTTGTGTCATTTAGGTCTATGGAAAATACCCAGTAGGTATTAGTCAATTAGGCCTAGGCCTACTTATTACAAATTAGCAATCTGTTAACACTGTCAAACCACAGCCCTTTGACATTTTTATATAAAAATAGGCGACAGCATCTTTTGGGGGAAATCCTTGCACCAAAAAGGGAACGGATTGAATCGATTCGGAGTGAATCGAATTGAATCGAATCGAATCGTGATTAATCGATTCAAAACCCTCAGAATCGAAATCGAATCGATACAGGAACATAGCTGCAATACCCAGCCCTAGTGCACACACAGAAACCAAAATTTCACACACAGACACTGCACTGCACTGCAACACTGCAAACCACCACCATCTACATGGCAAAACTTACACGCAGCCTTCCCAGGGAAAAGCTGAGAGAGGGGGAGGGAGGAGAGGCCTGGAGGCCTCCGCAACAGGTGGAACTCTCCTGCGGCGCTATAAAGGATATGAAGTGAGACAAAAGAAGAAGAAGCCAGAAAGAACAAAAAGAAAAAAAGATTGGAGGAAAAAAAACTGTGTTACATGAAAATCGCTCTGACACTTGGCATTTTATTTATGTCAAACACTAGCACATGGTCCGTGTTAAAAGACTGTTGTTGGAGGTTCATGGGAGCAGAACGCACTACATGAGGGTCTTCCTCGACACACAAATGGACTGACACAGACACACACAGACGCACACACAGTCATACACACAGACATAGCCGCACAGACATAGCCGCACAGACACGCGCACACACACACACGAAGATGCTGAGCACCAAGATTTATGTGTGTGAATCTCAGCACCTCTACGCCGCTCCGGAAACCCGACGCCACTTTTCCTGCTCCGGAGGTCATCAGTGGCAGGTAACAAGACACCGCCCCCCTCATCTCCCCTCTAGGACTAGGACACACAATACAATGCCGGCAAAACTAGCCCTATGCTTTCTATATGCTGGAGCAGGGGGTTGGGGTTGGGACGGGAGGCAGGGAGGTGGTGGTAATGGTGGTGGTGGTGGTGGGGGTCAAATCACCTGCGGACCCGCAGTGAAAACACACCGCCCTTCTGCAATAGCCCGCCTCAATCGGGTCGGTCATGGTCCATAAGGCAGCAAGCATGAGACGATTTCGGCCTCTCTCCTGCTCTCTGTCTACTACCGCTCATCCTCTTCCTTCCTTCCTTCATTCGTTCGTTCGTTCATACGTTCATTCGTTTGTCGTCTCTCTCATCAAACTCCCCAGGCTCACAGCTCCCACCGCCGCCAAGGGGCCAGACACAAAGACAGCGAATTCCTCTGGGCAGACATTTCACTTAGTGTCACAGGAAGCAAGCCGTTGTTGTCTTCCCCTCCACCCCACCTCTCTATCTGTCTCTTCTTTTGTGGGGTCAGCACCATTCAGGTCACTCGGAACTAAAATTTCGCTTCACTTGTTTCTGTCTTTTTTTCTTTTTTGACGCTTTCTGTCTGTTGTGTGTGGGAAAAAAAGAGAGAGAGAGGCAGCCGAGACATGTTCGGAGTGTTTAGCTGTAACGTGCACAGCATACACAAACACACACACACACACACACGCGCGCGCGCGCACACACACGCGCACACACACACGCGCGCACACACACACACGCGCACACACACACACGCGCACACACACACACGCGCACACACACACACACACGCGCACACACACACACGCGCACACACACACACGCGCACACACACACACGCGCACACACACACACGCGCACACACACACACGCGCACACACACACACACACACACACACACAGCAAGAAAGCTCAGCTCCATTCTTTTTGTGCGAGCCCATACCGACACCACACTGCCAAGAAGAGCCTACAGCACAACCCCCCCACACCCCCAAATTCACACACAACCACACATCCACTCAGCAGCCTACCCAACCTCTCCCCATCCACAGCAACCCAAGACCCCTCCTCTCTTCACTGCTCTGCACTGCTCTTCTCCTCTCTCCTCTCCTCCAACTCCTAACTCCCTCCCCCTTCTCTACTTTTTTTTCTCAGAGAGCAACCAAAGTGGGGGTAGGGGAGTGTTTTGTGGCCCAAATAAAAGAGCTAAAGTAGTCAGAAGCCCATTGTGCGAGGGAGGCTCTGGGAGGAGGAGGAGGAGGAGGAGGAGGAAGGAGGAAGGGAGGGAGGGGTGGAGGATGGGGGGTTGGGACGGTGACCCAAACAGCCTGGCTCTCAGGCCTTTGCTTACACGGACCAACAGGCCTTGTCTGTAGCCTGGCAACAGTAACCCATGGCTGGTGAGCAAAGTGAGCGAGTTTTTTTTGGTTGGAAGGGTGGAAGGGGGGCTTACATATAAGACAGGGTTCTGTGAGGACAGTTTTCTTTTTTAACATAATGTCCTTTCTAAGAAAGGTTGACACTTAATTTTGAAAAAAAAAACGTTCCCTGCTAATCAATTCCCTTAAAAAACCTTCTCAAAACCTTCTCTTGACATAGAGGTCTCTGGTGCTGAGAGCAGAGTTTTGGGCAGATAATGGAGGCAGTGAACTCTATGGAGAGGGGGAGGGCTGTTGCTCAGCCCGGTGGAATGAATATTAACAATGTGGACATTACCACTTGCGGTCAACTCCTCCGCAGGAGCGAAAGGGGAAAAAATTTGGTCAAATGATGTTAATAAATGATTCTCTACTCTAAAAAAACTAGCGCTGTGCTCTCTCTGTGGTGGTGTATTGCGTTGTCTTGTCTTGTCTTGTCTTCCAGGCATCTTTCCTCCATGGTGGAGACACCTCCATGTTCAGCTGCAGGTCAGGGTGTGGTTAGGGTCTTTTCTGGGGGGAAATCATAACACTCCTTTGTGCTCGCAGCTGAAGGCTAGTAGAGCCTAACACACACAACTGACTGTATACAAAAGGAAGGTGGTTAACAGCTACTCCATCATGCCAGGCCGAGCGAGACTTGCAAAAGACGTCTATTTTTAAAACTTGAGATGCGCCGTTCTGCAAAACATTATCCAAACTGTCAATACTAAAGGGTGGACGGGTGGGTGGGGGATTGGTTTAAAAAAAAGAGGAATGTCTGGTATTTAAAACAACAGTTGACCATAACCCACATTGCATGCTTCCCTCACTGTTCCAGAGGACTTCCAAGACGTTCCTCAAGCGCTCTACCACAAAACCCCACCCCAATACCTAAACTGATCCAGACCTCGAAGACGCAGCAGGCTAATGGAGGAAAGACTGACTTCATGCAATGGGTCTGACCCATTGCTACCTCCTTATGTTTCTCCTTTCTTTGCCATCAACACCTCCAGTATGTCACAGTTAAGACTTTGTTACAAGGATGTTTTCACATCTTCTGGAATGAATACATGATGAACAGCCCCAAATTGGTTGCAGTTGCAAGTTAGTCTTCAGGGACTAAATGGAAGAAATGAAAAACGATGCAATGCAATGCGATGCAAAATGATGATTTTTTATGTCATTCTTCAAAGCTGAGCTTAATTTAGGCATGAGGTTCCTTTTCTTCTCCCATTTGTGCGGCGTGGTGTAAACACGCACCCGAGGACACCAGAGAAATATGACTTGCTGACAGGCCTAATGAATACACATGGCCCTCTGATGTGGGCACAGTCTGAGGAAAACATCTGAAATACAGGGTGGAGGAGGAGGATAACTTATCTGTTCCGGGGGAAAGATCTTTCTTACTTGCAATGCAGTGTGACTTACCAGATGTCCTGATTATGAATGTTTCAAAAGGCACACGGTGTGATATGGTGGCCAGAGTAGGTATTGCAACTATGCTTTTTACTGCCAAATTTGATCTTTCCGTGAATATTTACTAAATAATTGACTAATATTTACTAGCATGACCAAAGTACTGTACCTTTTGCAGCTAAAAATGCCACTTTCTGGACACTCAAAAATGGCAGACCCCCTTTGTATGTATGAAAAGTGCAATTTTCCCAGTCATTTAGAATTTGATGGTGGTGGTAAGTATTCATGAAAAAGGTAATACTTTTGAAAGGGCAGGATGAATTCTGGAAATAAACTACAAAAAATATCACAAAGTGCACCTTTAAGCTAGAAATGATGATGATGATGATGATGATGATCATAAAACAAGTGTCTGAGGAGAACGACATGCCATTTGGAACATTGTTGAGAAACCTCAAAAACAGATGGCATGTTACAAGTTCAGAGCCTATTTTTATATAAGCCGCCTACATCAGCACTGATACTCTGATAAGGCGTACGGATAGTGCACAGGGGGAAAAGGCCAAAGAATGTCTGCTATCTTCACCACTGTTACCAATAAAACCTCTAAGCAGCTGAGGAGAGTGGGTGAGGTCCCGGCTTGTATACCCTCACACGTCAACTAAATAACAAAACAAACACATGCCCGACTGTAAAAAAAAAACCACACTGAAGCCCTACCTATAAACAAACCCCTCTCTGTGTTTAATGAGAAAAACCACAGAGAACTGAGAAAAGGCGCCAGGAGAGACTCCTGCAATCTTAGGGTTATGAGTTCTGTCTGTTTTTCCTTAATGGGTCGAGCTGAAACATCCACAGACTGAGACAAGCAGGAGCAGTAGGGCTGTAACGATACACTCAACTCACGATTCGGTTCTTGGCACGATTTATGACCTACGGTTCGATACACCCCACGATTTCATTGTAAAATAAAATTATGAATAAAAACTATGATAGTTTTTAGGTAGAATAGGTTACAAGAGGTACTAATAATTTTGTAAAAAGTTTAAATATAATAATGATGATGATGTGAAGCTTGGAAGCACTATCACTTCATATCATACGGTTGTTTTCTGGTAACACAACTTTGAAAAGGTTCATCACGATACTGCCTCCTTGCATCGAAATACATTATCGTTAGTCTGTGTATCAAGATTTCTCGGTTCGAAACAATATCGCTACAGCCCTAAGGAGCGGCACTGTTTATCTTCCCATATAAAAAAGCCATCTTCGAAACGCAAGGGGACAGCGAAAGGGAAACTCAAACCAATTATCCAGCAATGGGGGCTTGTGAGTGACACTGAGGACAGTAGCACTGTTGGAGAAATATGACACAATGAAAACACTAAGTGTGTGTGTGAGAGAGAGAGAGATGGGAGCAATGCAGCCAATCATACACCGTCTTGAAGGGGGTCTGACATACAGGATGTGAGTGAAAAGAGAGGGGTCATAGGTGACAACTTCCTCCGATAGGGCCTGGGAACTTCTGCCACCATCTCGCAGTCGCGCTCTCCCAGACCCAGTCGCGGTCGACCCTCAAGTCAACATTATTAAATTCTAAATACGTCTTGTTGTTTTAGGGTGGGAAACTCCTTGCCCGACTCTCGCCAGACCTGTGTTGTATTTCTTGAATGCATAGTTATTAGCATTTAGCAACTTGGGTAGTTGCCAATGGGAAGTTGCATATCAACTAACAAAGTAGCTAACGTAGTTAGCAACTATGGTTTCCAAAAATACACCCCTGTGTTGATCCGCACAGCTTCACGAGCTCCTCTCACTAGGTCTGGTAGAGCACGCCTTGGATTCAATTTCAAATGGCATGGCTTTATCTACCATAACCGTTGGTCCCTCTTTGTCACCAACAAATCACAGGGTTCTCTATACGGCAGGCAGTGCAGCCTGCAGACCGGCCGCTGCCTGCAGTCCCCAAGAAGATGTCGAACGGCTTAATTTGCTGGTCAAACAGACAGCCGTGAACCTTTTTCGCCGAATGCGTGTTAGCTTATGAACAGAGCCTGCCACTTCCCTGCGAATGAGTTCAGACATTCCGGTTAAAACCACCCTAACCCACCCACCCTCCCTCCCTCCGTGCCTCACTCTCTCTATCTATCTATCCACTGGCCTCCCCAACCCTTCCCTCCCTAAACAGTGCCCCGCTCGCTCCAACACCAGCCTCGCCAACTCCACCAACCCCCCGCCCCGTTTAAAATTGGCCCCGGTTGGGAGCATTGTCTGGGGCATTCCTCAGATGACTGTCTGGATGAGTTGAGCTGGAGATGGGGACGGGGAGGGGACAATGTAGTGGCCGCAATAGCAGCAGCCAGTGCACCAGCAAGAGCAGGAGCAGGGGGCAGGAGCAAGAGCAGGAGCAAGAGCAGGAGCAAAAGGTGGATGGGGTAGAATCAATCTTACGAAGCATTCCTCCCTAATCCACCACTCAAGTACCTCAAGAGACAAGCAGGCAGGGGAAAAAAACACACACACACACACACAGGCTCCAGTCCACAGCCCTGGGTCTGAATGCTCCGTTTAGCCTTCACCACTCACGGGGCTCTGCTATGTTGCTGAACAAATGCAATGCAATGCATGCAATGCTAATCAGTTCAGAGTCTCTCTCTCTTGCCCTCTCTTTCTCTCTCTCTCTCTATCTCTCTGCGTAGGACGTTTAAGTGCAAACCATAACAGACACTCCTGATAAGTTTACTGGTGAGCTTAAGAGAGGCTGGCTGCTCCAAACACCAAAACACAGAAACGCAGAAACTCGGCCGCACTCTCATCCATCACTTTCCTGTGAAGGAGCCGGCGGCTTCCATGGGTCATTAAAACACAACATTAGCAATTTATAGTCTCACTCAGGCACCAGGGTCAAGGCAAAGCCATCCATAATAATAACGAGAAACACTGTATCTAGTATCATACCAGTGCATTGCGCACATGAACACGTGCTGCTGTTGCTGCTGCTGCTGCTCACACGGACACAGATGATACACAGTGTAGCTGAAGTGCTTAAAATGCCACCTCATTCTGTTTTTTTTCTTTTCTTTTTGGCCCTTCAGAATCTAGTACAGGGTGCCCATTCTTGCCATTCCGCATTCTGAGGTGAAAGAAGAGACATTTCATCTACGTGCTTTTAAGACAGGGAGCTCAGGGAAAGAAAGAGAAGACCAAGAAAAAAGAGAGAGAGAGGCTCGAAGACAGTCCTCTGCCTTTTCACAACAAGCAGAAACATGAAGACAAAAGAGGGACCGGGGACGCTCCTTGCCTTGCCTTGCGTCGGCCTGTTGCCGCGTGTGCGGTGGGCATGTACGGAGGTGGGGGGTTGGGGGGGTTGGAGGAAGGGGGGCCCGGCCCGGCCTCGAGGCCGCCGGCTCCATTCCTCCACGAGCCTGTCTGACTCCGCATGGGGGCCGAGTGCGGCTCAATGGCAGCACCTGGCCCTCCACTCCTCCATTGTGAGGCGCTGACTTCACTGGATTACCATCACAACATCCACCAGCTGTCCCCACTACACCGCAGCAGCCACAGCCTGCCTCACAGCCTCCCCTCCCCACCCCACCCCTCGCTCCCTCACTCACTCTCTGCAAACCCACCACCACCACCACCACCACCAACCAACCAACCCCACCACCGAATCTCTCGCCCCACCCCCATCCCAACCCCATCCTCCTCAGTTGAACAACCCACCCCCACACCCCCCCCCCCCCATTTCTTCCAGCTGGATCCCTTCTGAATGACACCCTCTCAATCTGCCTAATTATCTTCCCTCCAGGCCCAGTGTTGTTCAGGGAGCGCTCTGGGGGCGACGCAGGACTCGGCTTGCACACTCAGCACACCGGAGGGGACCGAAGATGGGACGGGGCGGGACAGGAGGACGGGACGGGCCCAGGGTCCCCTTTGCTACACTTTAACCAGACTTCCTGACTCTTCAACCGAGACCAGTGCACACACCCACCCACCCACCCCCACGCCTGCCTTACAGCCTTACAACTCTTAACCTACAAGTGCACACGTCACTCCATGGTGTCTTTGCGAGGGACAAGGGAACAATGCAACAGCGACATATGTCCTACGGCTCTGCTCTCGTGTTCCGCAACACACACATAAGCACAGGCACACACACACACGGCTTGCATTAGCAGGTGGTTTTCCTTTCCTCAGTGAAGAGATCTGGTCACCCCCCTGCCCAGCTCATCCTATACAACCACTTCAAATCAGTCCATGAGTCTTAGAGGAGCATGGCAAACCACCCGGTGTGTTTGTATACACACGGTATGGCAGAGGCCATCAGCCAGGCCGCCTGTCACCAGTAGGCACAGACTTGCCCTAGTACCTATGCTGTGGCTGTTGCTTTACATTTTACATTCTAAACTTCCCACCGGTAGGCACAGAGACTTGTCTTATTGCCTATGCTGTGGCTGTGCCTTTACATTTTACATTCTAAACTCCCCACCAGTAGGCACAGAGACTTGTCTTATTGCCTATGCTGTGCTGTTGCCTTTACATTCCACATTCTAAACCCACCACCACCACCCTCTTCCCTTCCCTTCCCTTCCCTTATTCTCTCTTCTCTACAACATTTCAATATGGCCCTCTTGAATGGGCGCACTCGGGGGAGCAGGCCCCTGCAGGATTACCCCTGTAATCTTCTAACAGTTACACAGCGGCCCAAGACACCCTCCCAGCTCCCAGTTCCCAACTCCCAGCTCCCAACTCCGGCCCAGTAGTGCTCAGTACTACAAGTCCTCGCAGGTGAGCAGAGCACGCACAGGGTAATTTGACACCAGAGGGTTCAGAGGGCGAAAGGGATTCTTTTTTTTCTTCTCTAAAAAAAAACCTTCCTTCATTCTTCTTTCTTTCATTCATTTCCCCCTTCAGACTTAAAGTAAGACCAGGTATGGTGTGTGTGCGTGTGTGCGTGTGTGTGCTGCCAGCACATGGGTGTATGTATCTAGGACAGACACAAACACAAAAGGCTGCCACCAGGGGGGCTACGCTCAAATAATATTACCGATACCAAAGTTGCATTCACATGCGGAGGAGGTAGAGAAGGAAGGAACCGTAGACTGTAGACAGAGTCATTGCACAACCCATCAGCTTTCTGCTGGCTCTCGTCCAAGGAAGGAAAGAAGGAGAAAAAAAAGCAGGAGGGTGGAAGGAAAAAAACCCTAGACACAGATTCATGTTGAACAGGTGGAACACTAAGAGCCTGAAGGTTTTCCTCTGAGAAAGCCATATTGGTGTTTATTGGAAACCTGCACCTGTTCAGCCAGCGAGTGCTAGAAGGCCTCCCCCTTTGGAGAACTTTACCTGCCTACTGCACTGCTGCGTTTCGCTCTGGCTCTTTCCCCCCACCTCTCCTGTTTTGTTCCTCCCCTCTGGTGCCCTTTCTATGCTTGCTCTCGCTACACCCTCCTCCACCTCCACCTCCACCTCCGCTTCTCCTCTCCTCTGCTCTCGGTCCTCTGTCCCCGTGGTGCCTTGTTACAGGGAGGTATCTGGGGGAATAAAGGTTCTTTTCTGCTGTTTTGGATCTCTGGTTACGCTGCTATCCCGAGGGGAGGGAGGAGAAGGGTAGCGAGTGAGCGAGTAAGCGAGCGAGCAAGTCAAGGGGGTGGAGGTGGAGGTGTGGGTGGTGGTATGGATGTGGGTGTGGGTGGAGCGGGGTCGCCCTCACCTCCTCGCCCCCACACAGGACTGGTCTGACCACTCTGCTGTGTTGTGTTGTGCCGAGCAAGGCCACTTGGCATGGTCGTGTTACCACCTTGTGTGGTATGACATTTTACAGGTCCCTTTTTTATGATTCTCATTCGTGGTTGGTGCGGGACCAAGAGGGCAATTTCTAATAGGAGGGGAGGTGGGGGGGCAGTTCACAAAGTTTCCTACACGCCCCTTTGTTACGTGCACACAGAGACGACTGAAAGCCTGAACACTGTCCCACACATGTAGCGAAATTAGGGGAAAGAATAGCAAAGAAAGAATGCTCTGATTTTAGAGGCCACAGGCAAAAAAACTAAAGGACTGAGACAAACTTGGACAAAGGTAGTAAATGAGCGAACGACTTGGGGCTGTAAATGCCATTACACATTGACCCACCTGCTGCCTGAGCGCCACGCACCCTGATGTGGCCTGGGTAATGATTGAATGACAAGAGGCAGACTGGCTCGCATTGCTGCTGACACATGTGACCTGAAGCGTCGCGTCAGATCAGACACACACACACACACACACACACACACACACACACACACACACACACACACACACACACACACACACACACTTCAACTTTTTACAACAACTTCAGACTTCAGAGGAGTGTGGGTCTTCTCTGGCAATGGTATGGTAGCAAGACTGTGTTGAGTACTATGACCTCACAACCTAATACATGCATGCATAGACATCTCAGTTCAGTTCTAGAATAAAAGTCGCAGTTCTTTGTTTCTCATCATGAAGTTAAGAAAGTTCTGGAGTCTGCTCAAAACTATTTTCATGGTGCGAACCATCTGCTTTCAAGAAAAGAGTTGACCTAATCCTGATACCTGAACAACAGCACATTCTGGAAAGATCACTAAACAAGCCTTGAAGCCGTAGTTTTCACAAAGGGTGGACCATCTCATTA
The DNA here is from genome assembly GCF_034702125.1 of Engraulis encrasicolus. Taxonomy (NCBI): domain Eukaryota; kingdom Metazoa; phylum Chordata; class Actinopteri; order Clupeiformes; family Engraulidae; genus Engraulis; species Engraulis encrasicolus. The sequence goes on along the minus strand of NC_085858.1, from coordinate 34,920,490 downwards.
CCTGGCTGGTTGCCTTGTGAAAAAAGCAGCCTCAGGCAATGGAATTTAGAACTAGTGAATAGGGACAGTGGAGTTAAAAAGAGGGAAGGGGGAGGGTGAATTTAGTCAGGAACTAAAAGATTCCTTATATTCTTTCTTCTATTCCTTATATTATAACACTTTCTCGAAAAGCACAAAAGCACCTTCTTGTGGGAGGGAGTGAGGGAGGGAGGCTGGCTTGCTTTGTTGGCCGTGGTTAGTGGTAGCATTCTTTCCTCTCACCCCTCCTGTCAGAGGCTGTACCATGCACAATCTTTCGCCAGGCTGTGACCTTATCACTAAGGGCTAGGGAGTGGTCACAAACCATAAAGTCATAAAAGTTACTGTAGAGAAAAAGGGCCTGAGGTGGCAAGCCATCCAGAGCAAATCACAAAGAGAAAAAGCCCTCAAAAAGACCCAAAAACACGCCCCCTTTGTCTCCTCACAACATCCCACTACTTTTTCCTGGGGAGGTATACCTTCTATTTCAAATGGGTTAATGTACAGTCTTTAGTTTCGCCAGAAAAGGCTCTAATAGCCCCCGTACGGGTGAGGGCCTTAACAGCAGAGGCTGTTTCCCACGTAGCTTTTCCTAATGGAAAAAGAAAACTAACTAACCGGCATGAATGAAGGGTTAGGGAACACACACACACACACACACACACACACACACACACACACACACACACACACACACACACACACACACACACACACACACACACACACACACACACACACACACACACACACACACACACATTTCCAAATCAGGCGGGAAACTAAAAACAACAGCCCCGGGGCTTTCATATGATAACAATCACTTCGCATTAGAATCCAGAAGAGGAGAGAAGAGAAGAGAAGAGAAGAGAAGAGAAGAGAAGAGAAGAGAAGAGAAGAGAAGAGGAAAAGAAAAGAGGAAAAGAGAAGAGGACTTTTTTTAGGTGGGGAGAAGAAAAACTATTGTGACATCGTAGATAGGCCTTTGGAGAGCGCAGCGCACTACACAAATTAAGGCAACAGGATGCTCTAACCCCGTGATTCACGATTCCCAAATCCTCCAGACAGGTGCAAGTGGATGTTGTGTCATGCTGTCTCTACAAGCCATAGCCTGATGGGGATTCTAGATTATTTTTTTTCGTCTCCACACACACACACACACACACACACACACACACACACACACACACACACACACACACACACACACACACACACACACACACACACACACACACACACACACACACACACACACACACACACACACACACACACACACACACACACACACACACACACACGTGTAGTGTGTGATGGGAAAAGCCTTTCGCTGCCAAATAGTAGAGACACTTTCATGCAAAGCTCACAGTGGTGTATTTGCCCTCTGAAGATGCGAGGAAGAGTGATAACCGTTCCCTTTTGTTTGGCCAAATTCCAATCCCTTTCTCTAGGGCAGCGCAGCTGCAACTGTATCCATGTACTCAATCTGCCACTAGTTACCGAGACTGGACAATCAGTCCAGATACACACAAGATCACTGTGGAGAAAATTATGCTTCACTTTCCCCAGGGTGTCTGTGTAGCCTATATGGCCTTACAATAAACTTAGCCATGAAAGAAAGGAAAAGAAAAGCTACTGCTGAAAAAAAAAATCAGGAACAAGAAACCAGTATGCAATCAAAGAATGCCTTGAACATATGACATTGTTACAGTGTTGTATGGTTGTATGGTCATGAAAAAGCACAGCACTTACATGCATTTGGAGTTTATGCACATTCCTCCATTTTCACAAGGTCTGTATGAATCCACACAGCGGAGTCCTGTTGAAAAGGAGAGGGTATTGTGTGAGGGGTCTGAATTGGGCCCTTTCTCTCAGAACATTTGCACTCGTTTATTTCCACATTTATGTTGCCCAATGTCGTTTATAGCCGTACATTAAAACATTTTACGCATGTGTGCTACTGGGTTTACACAGGGGAGAATCACATTGGCGTTTAACCACAGATATCTATGGCATCTGGTGTTTATACGAGATTGTTTTTAAAAGACAAAAAGCTGCAGGCCTAATGACAGACTGTTACAAAATGCCTTGCACCTCTATCGTTCAAACTCCATTATTTTATGGAGTTGAACCTTTCCACCTTTCCCGCTTCTTTGAAGGCATTTTTCACGTCGCCGCCAGCACTCTGGGGTAAGCTCGTGTTTACCCTTCAGCTCGTGAAGATAATGCCTTATCAGCAAGAGAATGGAGATGCGTGCTGTGATGGGTGTAGACATGGAAATGAGATAGGATTCGAATTCTTTCACACAGATTCGCGACTCTGATGCAGTGGTTGTCCATCAACCTTCAAAACTCAAATGTCATACGAGAGTGGACGCCGGTAGCCTATTTTGGAAGAATTCCAGTAGAGAGATTGAAGTAATTTGTCAAGAGTCAGGACACCCCAATTTAGGGGACATACGGAAGGAAGGGGATTTAAACTACTGAATTGCCACATAATTTAGTTTATAGGCTAAAAGGGGAAAAAAAAGTTATCTCCAACAGAAATCAAACAATAAACATGTTAATTTGACAAGGATATTATGCTATTCCTAAAAAAACAACACAACTTGGAAATTATTATTATTTTTCATTATTTAAGTATTTTGGGGCCCTGCACCTGCGTCATGGGTAATGGTTTAAGTAAAGTTCATCCACCAAATAATATTCCAAGCACAATTAACCCATCCCCCATTGATGAAAATGTTAATGGTTCTTTGTTCGTAAACGTAGGGGGTAATGTTGGGGAACATCCCTGCCGCCACAACACAATTAGCCTAACCAGCAGCATCGAACCGAAAAAAAAAAGAAATACAAAAAAAATAATCACAATTCGAACCAGGTAGGCTAGCAGTTAAATTGTGTGAACAAATTCGTAGGCTAAACAAAGCAGATGTGGTCACATCTCTCTCGCAATTGTGACTGAAAGCAACTTGTGGACCATGGCATCTGTTGCTTCGTTGCGCATGCAGTCACTGCGCTGTTCAGCGGTCGCGTTCTCACGGCCCCAGTGCCCGTGAGTAAGCTAGTGCACGCACATGCCCAGACCCATTTAAAACAACGGAGCAGTGAGCCCAGATCTGGTGGACAAGGGGGGAACCGATACACAATAGACTATCCGGGGACAATGCAGTTCAGTTAGTTAACCCCACACAACTTAACAGCTATCCACAGCAGATTTCCCAATAAACACGATGTGGCTGTTAATAGTTGTACTTACTTATTCACACAAATGCAAGACAGTATTCGCACCATAATCACTGGCAACACTGACAACGCATGCAATTAGGGATGGTGCAGGGTATCACACAGCATCTCTCCAAGATTATCACCAAAATAGCCTACTTCAAGGCTCATAATATGCTAGCAAAACATTACCAAACTCAATAAACATCTGGCAAAACACAGACCATTCCATGCAAAGCTTTATCTAAATACGTCAAGATTGTATTTAGGTTTCCACGCGCATACAACTGTTATTTTACTGTGGACTTAAATCTGTCAAACAACTAACCATCAGAATCTCACAGGCCATATGTTCCAACCAGTCTAATAAGGCCGAGTGTCAAAGAGAGATACAACAGACTCCTACAAAGCAAAATAATGTTTCTGGTAACACTTTTAAAATCGTTTAGCCCATGTTACAAGCACGCAGATGCGCGTGCGAGTCAATAGACAGCACTAAGAGAAATAAAGTTAAGGCACAGGTCTTACCATCGATATGTTGTACAACACATAAAAGTGATAAAAATATCCAAATACTGTTAATCCTCATTTTGGAATTCTGTTCCAACTCTTCTTCAGAAGTGTTACCAATAATACATCCTCCAAGGAATAACGCAAAGATAACAGGTCCAAGAAACTTCGATACGGAGCTTCATAAAGTAGATTTTAAAACTTTCACATTCACGCAGAAAATAAAACCGTGTTTTCAATAAAAATCCAGCTGGAATACTCCGCTGCTCGCACCGGCAGCAGTGCGTCTTCAAACACCTCCAGGAACTTTTGAAAAACTTTCCTTGCCTCCTTCCGAACTGAGGAGCTACTCTGTATTACTCCGCCTACTCTATACAATCTGGTCCACACCACTGCTTCAGAGGGTCGTGTTCTTCCGCTCGAAGCAAGTAGTGCCAAACAAAGGGACATGCGACATAAGCGTGAATGTTTTTTCTTTTTCTTTCAGTCGAGTCGTTGTGGCCGGTAGAGTGATGTTGATGTTACACCAGAGGCAGCCGCTTAGATTTTGACAGAAGTTATTAGTTGGCACCGGCAGAGGAGCACGCTCATCCCGTCCCGTGGAGTGAAATACTTGCTCTCAAACATGGTTTGGATTAATGTTTTGTCTAGTAATTCCCCACGAGTCCTCCTGTCGCATTCACACTTTGCAAATTAAATCAAAAGTCTTTTATGGATA
>NC_085858.1:34908516-34911016 GCF_034702125.1 Engraulis encrasicolus | reverse complement strand
TTCTCTCTCTCTACCCCCGCTCATTTCCTCTCCCTCTGTAACTGTCCTGTCACAATAAAGTCTCAAAAATATCTTAAAAAGAAAAATAAATCAACAATACGACGTGTTTGAGGCATACAGCTCATCAAGGGAAATATGTTGCAATGTCTGCTCTTCTCCTCTCCCACTCTTGTATGACCTGCCTGGTGTGATCTGGTCTACTAGTCTGTCTGTGTCATGCCTCCTGTCCGTCCACGGCGAGGTCAAACTCGGCACTTAACCCTTTGTCAGAAGACAGCATTCACGGCCCCTCTCCTCCCTTCACATCTCTGAGGCGTGCCCGAATGGTCGCAATCACTTTCTTTCTTTCTTTCTTTCCCTCTCTCTGTCTTACACACAGAGAGAGAGAAGACACTCTCTTTCCATGCATCTCCGCCTTCTCGTTCTTTCTTGCTCTTTCTTCTCTCGGTCCCTTCTCTGTCTTCTTTTCTCTCGCTTTTTAATCTCTCTCTCACTCCTCCTCCCTCGTGTGCAGCCCCTGGAAGTGTGAGATGAAAGAAGGCAGTGTCCCACCTCTAGTCCCATTTATGCCCCTTTTGTTTTGATTGTGTGTGTGTGTGTGTGTGTGTGTGTGTGCGTGTGCGTGTGTGTGTGCGTGTGCGTGTGCGCGTGCGTGTGCGTGTGCGTGTGCGTGTGCTTGTGCGTGTTTGTATGTGTGCGTGTGTGCGTGTGTGTGTGTGTGTGTGTGTGTGTGTGTGTGTGTGTGTGTGTGTGTGTGTAAATGTGTATTTTGGCCTGTTTTTTTTGTTTTTATTCCCTTGTTTATTCAGACACACACACACACCCACACACACGCGCGCACACACACACACACACACACACACACACACACACACACACACACACACACACACACACACACACACACACACACACACACACACACACACACACACACGCGCACACACACGCGCACACACACGCACACACACACACACACACACACACACACACACACACACACACACACACACGCACACACAGGGGCACGGTGTAAGGCAACGCCAGGCTTGGCGTGGTGAAGCGCCGGGAGCTTTGTTTGTCTGTCTGTCACCCTGCGGTCACGCCTGGCAGACTGCTTGGCACTGGTCCCCCAGTGCGGCTCCGTGTGGTGACACCGCTTTGATGACGATGGAGGCATCCAAAATGACTTACGAACGTGGACATAAACCGAAAGCTTACAGCACTTGCAAATACAAAGCGCACAGGAACCCAGAAAAATGTTTAAATCAAGAAGGGTTACTACGGGGTTGGTAAATATGTTTTTAAAAGAATATTTGGTTTTGGGCTTTTTCTACCTTTATTGGGATATGACAATCAAAGATGGTGACAGGAAATGAGTGAGAGAGCGAGTCAGGCAAGGATTGTGAAATTACCCCTGGTGTGAAAGACTATCTGTGGCCCTGTATCAAGTAGCCACTCCAGATGATGGAAACACAGGGATTGGTCAAAACTAAATTCTATCAATCTAAATTAAGAGATTACTTACATTACTTACAACCAATCACCATTGATTCTAACTTCTGCAGTCGTCGATTGGTACGGATCCAGATAGCATGTCACACCGGAATCAAACCTGGATCTCCAGCTGTTTGCAACAGCATCTTAGCTCACTGAGCGCTATGGTAGCCCTGTGACTAAGATAACCAAGATGTGCTTATACGCCTATTTCTCTTTAAAGGTGCACTGTGAAATATTGGTGATAGTTCATTTCCAGAATTCATGTTGCCCATTCAAAAATTTTACCTTTTTCATGAATACTTACCACCGCCACCAACTTTTAAGTATTTATTATTACTGGGAAAATTGCACTTTTCATACATGAAAAGGGGGATCTTCTCCATGGTCCGCCATTTTGAATTTCCAGAAATAGACATTTTTAGCTGCAAAACGTACTGTACTTTGGTTATACTAGTAAATATTGGTTTATTATTTAGCAAATATTCATGAAAAGATCATATTTGGTAATAGGCAGTGTAGTTGCAGTACCCATTCTGGCCACATTCTACACATTGCACCTTTAAAACGATGGTGCATATTAAAGGGACACTGTGCATATTAAAGGAAGTTTTTGGCCAATGAATCACCTTCATAAGTAGGTAGATGCTTTGTGAGTGTAATTGCTTTTTTGATCGCACCTATTTTCCGCTGCTTATGATATCTGGGTGTGCGTTCCTTCACTCTCGGACCCATAACGCTTTAAACGTTGTGAAAAATAGGATCAGGTAAAATGTGAAAGAAATTCAGACTTACCTTGGTGGACACCCCTACTGTTCTTTGTCAGTCACTGGTTGCAATCGTGCAAATACTGTACGATCAAATGGTAGAGCAAGCAAGCTCTTTTGATGAACATGTTAATTTAGCCTTATACCTGGAGGCACTCGGGGAGTTTCTTTAAAAAACAAAAAACAGAAAGTTGTATGGTAGCATCATGTGTTCTCAGTTCAGGTGAACATCTACA
>NC_085858.1:34898516-34903516 GCF_034702125.1 Engraulis encrasicolus | reverse complement strand
AACTCAGTCCAGTATAGTCCTTGGAGTCTTCAAGTCGACTCTAGTAATAAACAAAGCTTACTCACTGGTCTGTCGAGCTGACTAGTCTTCGTCTGCACAACAGCTCGCCTTACCACACCTTTCGCATCAGGCAAGGTCTTGATGACCCGGCCCATTAGCCAGGAGTTGCGCGGCGCAGTGTCGTCCACTATCAAGACGACATCTCCCTCTTGGAAGTTCCTCTTGGGTCTTGACCACCGTTGCCGATTCTGGAGGGTTGGTAGGTACTCTTTGACCCACCTGGTCCAAAACAGGTCTGCAATATATTGCACCTGTCGCCACCGCCGTCGAGCATACTGGTCATCCCGGGAGAAGATTCCAGGAGGAATGCTGGGTTGTGCTCTCAGAAGAAGTAAGTGGTTCGGTGTCAAGACGTCGAGATCACTGGGGTCGTCTGATGCCAGGGTGAGAGGCCTGTTGTTCATGATAGACTCCACCTCACACATGACGGTAAGTAGACTCTCATCGTCCAGTGACTGTTGTCTGACAATGGAGTTCAGGATCTTGCGTACTGTGCGTATCTGTCTTTCCCACACACCTCCGTGATGGGAGGCTGCAGGGGCGTTGAAGATCCAATTGACTCCTTTCTCCATCATTGCATCAGCAATTCGACTTTGGTTCAAGTCTTGGAGAGCTTCACGTAGCTCTCTCTCAGCAGCTACGAGATTGGTCCCATTGTCTGACCGCATGATCTTGGCTTGACCTCTTCTGCATGTAAAGCGGCGGAGCGCATTAACGCAAGAGTCTGTGTCCAGACTATGGGCAATCTCGATGTGGACAGCCCTTGTGGTGAGGCAGGTAAAGAGTACGCCGTACCTCTTCACATGGCTTCGTCCCCTCTTGACCTCAAAAGGCCCGAAAAAATCCACTCCTACGTTCGTAAACGGAGGCTGATCTGGTGTGATTCGATCCAATGGCAGATCTGCCATTTTCTGCTCTCCTGGTCTACTTTTGCGCCTTCTGCAGACAGTGCATTTGTAGATTATGCGCCTGATTGCTGAACTCACTTGAGGTATCCAATACCTGGTGCGCAGCTTGACCAGCATGTGGTTACGTCCGCAATGTTCAATTTCCTCATGGACGTTCCGCAGGATGAGAGTAGCGATCGTGGATTTTTTGTGGAGAATTGCGGGATGCTTTGTCTCTTCTGGCATTGACAGCTTGGAGAGACGCCCACCAACTCGCACGATGCCATCTTTCAGGAAGGGATCCAATTGGTATATTGGACTATTCTTTCTCACATGTCCACTTGTTCGTAGAGCTACAATTTCTTTTGGGTAAGTTAGTTGCTGACTAACCCTTATCAGCTCGTCCTCAGCCGCTTCCAGATCTTCTATGGTGAGCGACGCAGGCTGAAGTGTCAGCTTAAACTTTCTCATGTGCTCCGTTGCCAGCTGCTCTTGCTGGTTTGGCTGGCTCTCTGACTGCTTGATTTTGTCCATGAAAATCTTTCTCTCTGTTCGTAGGTGCAGCAGCAATTGCTTCAGCTTGGAGAACCATGCCACTGCCCTTCTCAGCCTTGTCCAATCAGAGTAGTACTCTATGAGCTTACTGAGAGCCATCACCTTCTCCTGTCCCTCCTCTTCAACCTTCACAGCACAGGACTTGACCTCAGGGTCATCATGGGGTTGGTCTTTCACGAAAGGCAAGTCAGGCCACTCTTCCTGAGGCCTCAGGAGGAAACTTGGGCCTTGCAACCAAGTCTTGCTTTCAATGAAATTCTTCACTTTCATTCCCCTTGACACCTGGTCTGCAGGGTTGTCTTCGGACTTTACATAATGCCACTGGGATGGAAGGCTGTGCTCTCTGATCACTGTGACCCTGTTTGCGACAAACGTCTTGAAGCGACTGTGTTCATTTGCAATGTATCTCAAAACTGTGGTGCTGTCGGTCCAAAAGATGGAATCTTGGAGTGGCACCTGCAGTTCGCGTCGCAACATCTGGTCCATCTTCACAGCTACTACTGCGGCCGTCAGTTCCAGCCGTGGGATTGTGACACGTTTCAAAGGGGCTACCCTTGCTTTTCCCATCAAAAGAGTGCAACACCTCTCCCCAGCCTGGTTTGACATGAGCAGGTAGGTAGCGGTGCCGTAGCCAGTCTCTGATGCGTCAGCAAAATGGTGTAATTGTGCTGACTGCACAGGTCCAAAGGCTGCTGGCTTCACACATCTTCTCACTGTGAATCCTTCCAACAGATTCATCTCTGTCAACCATTCTTGCCATCTGCGTACATGACAGTCCTTGATTTCTTGATCCCAGCCACACTTTTCTTCACACAGGGACCTTAGGATTTGCTTCGCGGGTAGGATAACTGGCGCCAAGAATCCTAGGGGGTCGTATAATGCGCTGACTACAGACAAAATCCCACGCCTTGTCATAGGCCGGTCGGGAACGTTCAGTTCGAACTTGAAACTGTCTGAGATGGTGCACCATTGGATGCCCAAGGCGCGCTCCATGGGAGGAATGTTGTGGCTTAAGTCCAAGTCTTTCGTACCAGTTGCACGATCTTCTTCGGGGATGGTCGACAGAACAGCCTGACTGGAACTGACCCACTTCGTCAACTGAAAGCCACCCAAGGCGCACAGTGCTCTCAGGTCCTTCACGAGCTGAATGGCTTGAGCATCCGTGGGGACTGACTTCAAGCAGTCATCTACGTAAAAGTTGCAGAGAACTGTGTCAGCTGCTTCTGGGCTTGTTGTTCCTCGGTTGTCCTCGGCCGTTTTCCTCAAGGCGTAAGATGAGCAACTGGGTGAAGACGTAGCACCGAAAAGGTGAACGGTCATTCTGTATTCTTCCAAGTCTTCACTCAGGTTGCCCTCCGGCCACCACAGGAAACGTAGAAGATCTGCATCTTCTTCAGGCACTTTAACCTGATAGAACATGGCTTTGACATCTGCCATCAATGCCACGGGTTCTTGACGGAATCTGACTAGAACGCCAATCAGTGTATTGGTAAGGTTCGGGCCTTGCAGCAACTGCTCGTTAAGAGACACTCCTCTGTACGTTGCTGTACAATCAAACACTACACGGATCTTGTTCTTCTTGGGGTGGTACACCCCGTGGTGGGGAATGTACCACACCCTGCCATCATCACGCTGCAGCTGCTCCTTGGGGACCTTGACAGCATATCCACAGTCAATGACATCCTTCATGAACGTCTTGTAGTCCTCATGGAAGCTTGCGTGTCTTTTCAACTTCTTTTTCAGGCTGTTGGCGCGCTGTTCTGCAATACAGCGATTGTTTGGCATTTTGATCGCCTCGTCTTTCAATGGCAGGCTCACACAGTAATGCCCATCCACCAGTCTAGCAGAGCTGCTCACCAGAGACATGAACTTGTGGTCTTCCTGTGACATTTCTTCTTTCTCTTCACAGTCACGCTCTGGGAAGTCTGCGTCGTACTGCTGTCTCAGCAACTGTTCTATTTCCACTACTGACAGACGATTGACTGTGTGGCTCTCATCAGTGTCACTCTCCATCTTCAGACTTCGTAGCGATCCATATAACGTCCATCCTAAGGCACTTCGCACCGCGTACGGACCGTCTCCTTCACTATGAATCACCTGCCGTGGCTCCATGGCCTTCGGGACGTTGGTGCCTATGAGCAGGCCGACCTCAGCGTTGATCTGAGGCAAAGACACATCTTTCAGGTAAGGCCAACACGCAATGTCTTCCTGCTTAGGTATGTTCTCTTCATGCACTGGAATGAAGTCATGGGTGAATACCCTGGGCAGGTCTATGTAAACATCTTCCTCCACACCACACACTTCCAAGTCTGACAGGTCAACCGTGTTCAGGACTTTGCTGTCATCTGCCCTGCTACAGCCCATGGTGTTGAGACGGATTTGCGTTCGTCTGCCCTTGAGCTTCAGCTTTCGTTGCAGGTCCTCAGTGCAAAAGCATGCGGTGCTGCCAGGGTCCATAAATGCATACGTTGTCACATATCTATCACTCTTCTTCGATTTGACCTTGACAGGCAGAACGGCTAATGCACATTTCCTTCCGGCCCCAATATAGGCACAAGCTTCATCAGACATGCATGCACTGGAGATTTCCTCACTCTCAGAGCTGTCTTCTTTCTTTCTTCCAGTAAGCGTGCTGTCTCTCTTTTTCTGGTCAGCAGGCACACTGTCTTCTTTCTTTTCCATGTGCAACAGGTCTGGATGTCTTAGTGAGCAGATTTGACACTTTGCTTTCTTTTTGCACTCTTTGCTGAGGTGTCCTGGGAACAGACATCCGAAGCACAGACCTTTGGACTTGAGAAAGTCCAATCTTTTCTGGAGTGGTTGCTCTCTAATTTTTCTGCACTCGGCTAGTGTGTGATTGTTTTGGCAGTAGACACAAGGCTTCTGCAAAGCTACAGCAGCTTTCTTCACTGTCGCATTTTGTTCTTTTACTTCTTGTGGAGCTTCAACTCCTGTAGCAAAACTGCTATTTCCCTTTGGACTACTTTTCTTGAATTGGAAATCCTTTTTGTTCTTTCCTTCCTTTGTTGCATGAGGCTCTGACACACTTCCGAATAGGGGGTTTGTGACGATCTTCGCCTGGCGATCAATGAAGTCAACCAGGGCTGAGAATCTTGCACGTCCTTTTCCCTTCTCTTCAATTTCAAAAGCAATCACTCTCCACCTCTCACGCATTTTATAAGGAAGCTTAGACAGGACAGCTCGCATATTAGTGGGGTTGTCCATTTCTTCCATGAACTCCAAGTCTCCCATTGTGTTCTTACAGCCCGTCAGGAATAGCGCGTAAGCATTGAGTGCTTTGCCATCTTCTTGCTTGATGCTAGGCCAGTTCAATGCTTTCTCCATGTAAGCGTTAGCTATCTTTAGCTCATTACCGTAGTGCTTCTTCAGTAGCCTTCTGGCTTCCTTGTAGCCCTTTTCAGCAGGCATATGCTCACAGCTACGGACTAGCTCCTGCGCTTCCCCACTGGTGTACTGCTCCAGGTAGTAGAACACATC
>NC_085858.1:34881016-34883516 GCF_034702125.1 Engraulis encrasicolus | reverse complement strand
CGACATCTCCCTACGGTCCTATCACGCTACTCGTCCAGCATGCATACCTCCACAGACTCTTTCTTATCACCATAATCGTCATGACCATCATAATCATCACCATCGTCGTTGTCATCATCATCAACAACAACAAACAACAACAGCATGTATCTCAATATGCTATATAGCACAATATCACAACTATAAGTACTTTGAATCACACACACACACACACACACACACACACACACACACACACACACACACACACACACACACACACACACACACACACACACACACACACACACACACACACACACACACACACACACACACACACACACACACACACACACACACACACACACACACAGTGTACCCCTTTCATTTTCGGAATGCCTTCTCTCTCTCTCTCTCTCTCTCTCTCTCTCTCTCTCTCTCTCTCTCTCTCACTCTCTCTCTCTCTCCACACACACACACACACGCACACCTCCACACACACACACACACACACACACACACACACACACACACACACACACACACACACACACACACACACACACACACACACACACACACACACACACACACACACACACACACACACCGCTGTCCAGCAAGATGGCAGCAGCAGCAGCAGGAGCAGCAGCAGCAGCAGGAGCAGCAGCATCCTCGGCGGCTCCAATGACACATGATTACGCACCAGACCACACCACAGCTCTGCACTGCAGCTGTTTCTCCCCTTTACAGCCCTTTACTCCATCCTCCATGGCACGCCGTGTACTCTGCTGCTGGGCTTAGTGTCCAGAGACCAAGGGGGATTACTCTGGGTTTTATTTTCACATTTTTCCAGCCTTCTTTCTCGTCTTTCCCGCCAAGTGTAGAATGGCAGAGCAAGATTCCATTTCATTTCATGGATTCCTCGATGACGTGTACGGGCTTCTTCACCTCCATCTCCACTTTCACCTCCTCCACCACCACCTCCACTGCCGATGGCATTCCCGACGATCCGGCATCCCAGGAACGACCAGATTCCCGACCGACGCTAAGCGGGAATGGAATGGAATGGCAGAGCTGGAATGAGGAAGGGGGATGAAATGGGCTTGGAAATGGAAGCCATGGAATGACAGCGATGGGAAGCCGATGGTCTGTCACGTCTTAAAAGATGATCTAGTGTACAGTTGACTGCGCTGACCTCTGCACATCCATCTGAATGCCTGTTGCATTAGCACTGCGTTCACACGGAGCACAGTTTACATTGCCTTAGGGCAGGGGGTTCTCAAACTTGTTTTTTTTTTACAGTTGGGGACCCCTAACGTTGCAAAGAAACATTAACATCCAGTGGCCACGTCATCATTGCACCACAACTTACAGTTACCACATTTTTTTTATAACAGTATTCATTCAATATTCACAAATATGCAAAACTGGGGCCTATTCTCAAAGCGGCCATCAGTAAGTTTTCCTTTTGACTTGTGTAAAGACCTGTTTCTAGGATTTCGGAAGTTGTACATGAATTATCACAATACCTGAAGTTGTAAACGGCTAAATCTGCAGTTGCTAAATGCACATAATCCCCAATTTTAGTTAAAGAAGCATTGAACTTCCTGTCCATCCCTCAACGTCCTCAATGCTCAATGTGGATCAGTGCTGAGGCCCCTTCTGTTTGCAATGTACACCTACTCCCTTGGACGTGTCTTTCAAACTGATTGGTTCTCCTATCACTGCTATGCTGATGACACCCAGATGTACCTGTCGTTCCGTCCAGAGGACACCACGGTTTGGGCACGCATCTCTGCCTGCCTCACCGACTTGTCAACTTGGATGAAGGACCACCACCTACAGCTGAACCCAACCAATTCAGAGCTACTGGTGATCCCAGCTTAAGAAGAGTCACTCTGTCACAACATAAACCTCAAGATGGGCTCCACCATTGTGACCTCAAACAAAGTTGTCAAACAACCATTATCAAGCAGAAGGCCTTGATAATTACCTACAAAACCATCACAGGGACAGCCCCAGTTTACTAAAGCCTTATGTTGCTGAGAGAGAACTACCCTCCTCCAGCACAAGCCGTCTGGGTCTGCCAACTGCTCACTCTAGGTACTGCCAGTCAAGACTCTGCCCTACAAAGCAAAAAGGCAGTAACTGCATTGCTGTTTAATATGACTAACTATAAATTTAATGCCATATATATCAAAGTCTACAGATAAATAAAATGATTGATTTGGAAAAAGGGTGGTAATATAAAGCAACAAAACTGTCACATATCAGTAATATCCCAAAAACCACTTGCGGCATCATTTTAAAGTCAACTGACTCAATTTTGAGCCCTGCACAGTTACTGCCTTTTTGCTTTGTAGGGCAGGACTGTTCTCTGCTGTTGTTCCCCAGTGGTGGAACGATCTCTCAGAGGCAGCAAGACTAAGCACATCTCTTTCAGCCTTCAAGAAGCAAGTAAAGACTCTCCTCTTTCATGACTATCTACACTAATTCTTGAGCTGCCCTAGTCCCA
>NC_085858.1:34846016-34873516 GCF_034702125.1 Engraulis encrasicolus | reverse complement strand
ATATGCAGATATTTTTTTAAAAATGGCTACTTTTTTATCAGACTTTTATACACACGGCATGTGGAATAAAATCACCATAGTAACAGGTGCATTTTAAAAATCTCCACTTCATACTCACAGTAAAAACATTTTTTATTTTCGCTTAACTAAAAGGCCCATTTTTCTGTAAACCCTCAAACAAAATTTGGCCAAGCTCCGCACACAACTTCTCAACTCTGAATGAAAAGAAGAATCCAAATCAGAAAATCAGTTTCATTTCGAGTCTGAGATACAGTTTTGCAGTTGCTACATACAGTAGAGCGGTTGCTGCAATCATTTGCTGTTAGTGTGCGAACAAACCGCTTTCCATTTTTTTCCCGTTTACTTTTTACCGAGGTCAGTGCAGAGCATTCGTTGCAGCTTTATGTGTGAAACTTCAACCCACTTGGGTCTCACCGCTTAAAATGTTCGTTCCCAGAGTAGCAACAACTCCAACGTGAGAGGGGAAAGAGGGGATGGGGTGGGGTGGGGTGTTGTTCGTGAGATGGAATGGGGAAACTGTGTGAGAAAGTGCATGTCATAACTAAAATTACGTTGCGTAAGGATAATATCAGACATGGGGCCACGCTAAGTTCCCCAAAAGTGCCCTCTCTGCTCTGATGAGATAATTTGAGGCAAACATGAGGCCTCTCGTGTTGACAACCCCCACCCAACAATCACGTACGCAAACACACTCACATACAGGGCCCCAATTGAACTTTTTTCGCCACCAGCCAAAATGGCTTGTAGATGTAAATCGTACCAGCCAAACACACACTCACTAGTGGGTCAAAGGGGCTAGTAAGTTGGTCTTTTCTACCAAGCCAAAGTGAAATTTCACCAGCATTTGGCCAGCTGACCGAGCCCCACTCACATGCATACAGTACATTCAAAGTCCACCTACAGCAGAGACACAGGCTTATACAGTGTATACATACCCATCAATACATACACAGTTGATGTACGTATATACATACATGCACTCACACTTGCGCTCTCTCGCTCTTTTTTTCTGTATGTTTCTCTCCCTGTCACACACTGGTTTCCTTTCACACACATCCTCCTCCATGTTTCTCACACACAAACCCACTCCCACACCGACCACATGGGGTTCATCTTGGAAGGAGGAGACCAGGATGTGTGTGTTTATGTATGTATGTGTATGTGTGTGCGTGCGTGTGTGTTTTTGCGGTAACACTTTATAATAAGTACCCCTTTTTAGGCATTACTTAAGGGTTAGTTAAGCCTTATTTTACCATTAGTTAACCCTTAGTGAATCACGAGTTAATCATTATGTAAGCATTATTTCTCATTTCCTAACTATTATCTACTACCGTTAGTAAATGGTTAGTGTGTGCTGATATAACGGTTTGCTAAGCAAAGTTAAGCCTTAAATAAGCCTTATTTTAACAATAGTTAACCCTTAGTAAATAACGAGTTAGTCGTTATGTATGTGTTATTCCTCATTTCTTAACTATTATCTACTACCATTAGTAAATGGTCAGTGTGTGCTGATGTAACGGTTCGCTAAGCAAAGTTAAACCTTAGTTAAGCCTTATTTTTAACATTAATTAACCCTTAGTGAATCACGAGTAAGTCGTTATGTATGTGTTATTTCTCATTTCTTAACCATTAACTAATACCGTTAGTAAATGGTTAGTGTGTGTGCTGATGTAACTACTCGCTAAACAAAATTAAGCATTAGTTAACCCTTAGTGAATCACGAGTCAGTCATTATGTATTTCTGTGAAATGATTAAGTACTGTTAATTAATCATTCGTCTATGGTGATTTAACCTTCTGATAAGCATTAGTAAACCATCATTAAAATGTCTGATAACCCACCTTTATTTATGAAAAAAACATTATCTCTTTGTTGTCTTCTACCACCTAACCATTAACAAGTACTATTAGGCATGTATGGTAACGGTTTGTAAACTCTTGCTTTAGCATCAGTGAAGTCTTATTTAACCCTTTTGTAATGGTTAGTGTGTGATGACTGGTAGCATGGCAAACAGTAGGCCTAGGCCTAAGTTGAGGCTCATGTGACTGCCCCTCATGGATGTTTCTGGACATTAACAAATGACTTGTTAAGCGTTGCTTATGCATTATCAAGGAATTACGAACCATTACTTAAGTATATCTGGGGAACTGATCTAAAGTGAAAACCTGTTATGGCTTTACAACACATTAACGAATGACTTGATAAGCATTGCTTATGCATTACCAAGAAGTTTCAACGCAATAATAACGCATATCTGGGGAACTTTTTAAGCGAAAACCTATCCATACTTTCCAAAACATTAACAAATGACTTGATAAGCATTGCTTGTGCACTATCAAGGATGTATAACCCATCAAGGATGTATAACCCATGTATATCTGGGGAACTGATCTAAAGTGAAAACCTTTCCATGCTTTCCAAAACGTTAACAAATGACTTGTTAAGCATTGCTTACAGTGTACGCATTATCAAGGAGTTACAATTCATTACTTAAGTATATCTGGGGAACTGATCTAAAGTGAAAACCTTTCCATGCTTTACAAAACGTTAACAAATGATTTGTTAGGCATTTCTTATGCATTATCAAGAAGTTACAACTCACTACTTGCGCATATCTGGGGAACTTTTGAAGTGAAAACCTTTCCATGCTTTCCAAAATGTTACAAATGACTTGTTAAGCATTGCTTATGCATTATGAAGGAGTAACAACTCATTACTTAAGTATATCTGGGGAACTGATCTAAAGTGAAAACCTTTCCATGCTTTACAAAACGTTAACAAATGATTTGTTAGGCATTGCTTATGCATTAACAAGAAGTAACAACTCACTACTTGCGCATATCTGGGGAACTTTTAAAGTGAAAACCTTTCCATGCTTTCCAAAACGTTAACAAATGACTTGTTAAGCATTGCTTATGCATTATCAAGGAGTTACAACTCATTACTTGAGTATATCTGGGGAACTGATCTAAAGTGAAAACCTTTCCATGCTTTACAAATCGTTAACAAATGATTTGTTAGGCATTTCTTATGCATTATCAAGAAGTTACAACTCACTACTTGCGCATATCTGGGGAACTTTTGAAGTGAAAACCTTTCCATGCTTTCCAAAATGTTAACAAATGACTTGTTAAGCATTGCTTGTGCATTATCAAGGAGTTACAACTCTTTACTTAAGTATATCTGGGGAACTGATCTAAAGTGAAAACCTTTCCATGCTTTACAAAACGTTAACAAATGATTTGTTAGGCATTGCTTATGCATTAACAAGAAGTAACAACTCACTACTTGCGCATATCTGGGGAACTTTTAAAGTGAAAACCTTTCCATGCTTTCCAAAACGTTAACAAATGACTTGTTAAGCATTGCTTATGCATTATCAAGGAGTTACAACTCATTACTTAAGTATATCTGGGGAACTGATCTAAAGTGAAAACCTTTCCATGCTTTACAAATCGTTAACAAATGATTTGTTAGGCATTGCTTATGCATTAACAAGAAGTTACAACTCACTACTTGCGCATATCTGGGGAACTTTTAAAGTGAAAACCTTTCCATGCTTTCCAAAACGTTAACAAATGACTTGATAAGCATTGCTTATGATGAAATAACACATACATAACGACTTACTCGTGATTTACTAAGGGTTAACTATTGTTAAAATAAGGCTTATTTAAGGCGTAACTTTGCTTAGCGAACCGTTATATCAGCACACACTAACCATTTACTAACGGTAGTAGATAATAGTTAGGAAATGAGAAATAATGCTTACATAATGATTAACTCATGATTCACTAAGGGTTAAATAATGGTAAAATAAGGCTTAACTAACCCTTAAGTAATGCCTAAAAAGGGGTACTTATTATAAAGTGTTACCGGAATGGGTGTGTGTGTGTGTGTGTGTGTGTGTGTGTGTGTGTGTGTGTGTGTGTGTGTGTGTGGGTGTGTGTTTGCCTGTGTGTGTGTGTGTGTGTGTGTGTGTGTGTGTGTGTGTGTGTGTGTGTGTGTGTGTGTGTGTGTGTGTGTGTGTGTGTGTGTGTGTGTGTGTGTGTGTGTGTGTGTGTGTGCGGCATGTGTGTGTGTGTGTTTCTGTTCACGTTTCTGTGTGCATTCATGTCTGTGCATGCACATATTTGTATAGCCTATGTGTCCACGTGTGCCTATATGTGTGTGCATGTGTCCATATACTATGTGTGTGCTGCTCTCTCCTCTCCTCTCCTCTGAGGTTCTCACACTCTCCTGTGCTGTGGGCATGCTGGGGCGTGGAGTGGAGGCCCTGGGGGATCCCAGATGTGGCCTGTGTTCAGCTGCATGCTAACCTGTAATTAGCCCATTGACTCTTACTACGCCAGGTAATTAGCCTGGCTCAGGCAGTGCCGCTGCCATAATTGCTTAATGATTGATTTGTCTTCTGGTCGTACACACACCACACTACCACCACTAGTAGTTGTTGGTTTATCTCTCACATCTCTCTCTCTCTCTCTCTCTTCTCTCTCTCTCTCTCTCTCTCTCTCTCTCTTCTCTCTCTCTCTCTCTCCCTCTCTCTCTCTCGCACCCTCTCGTTCCTCTGAAACCCTTAATTTCTCTATCTTTCCCTACAGTATGTCTCCTCTCTTCACTCTCTCCCATTTCTGTCTTTTCTCCTTCTTCTTCTTCTTCTCCTACTTCCTTCTCTCCCTTTTTCGTATCTCTTCTATCTATCTTCGTTGTTCATTTCTTTCATGTTAAGGCTTTGCTCAGACAATCTCTCTCTCTCTCTCTCTCTCTCTCTCTCTCTCTCTCTCTCTCTCTCTCTCTCTCTCTCTTTCCTTCTTGTTCCTATCAACGATTTTGCATCTTATCTGTCATTCAAGAATGTTTTGCATTTGAAAAAGTGCACTCAACTCCACATTGTTTTGTTTAAAGAGCTATGGATGCGAGCCACTTTCTTTCAAACCCCTTTGCTCATCTCATCTCATCTCATCTCATCTCATCTCATCTCTCTCTCTCTCTCTCTCCCTCTCTCTCTCTCTCTCTCTCTCTCTCTCTCTCTCTCTCTCTCTCTCAACAAAACACTTTTCACTAAGACATTGCACCATTGCATCTTTACTAATTCACTCATCCCCCCCCCCCCCCCTCCATCCATCCATCAATCCATCTAATCCTCTATGTATGTTGTGTGGTCAGCAGGACAGTGTGACCCTACAGAGCACTACTTTACTGCCCTGCAGCTGGCCACCTGTCCCCGGGTGCCCTCTCAGGGCGGAGGATGGGGAGTGGGGGAGTGGGGCAGTGGGGGTGGGGGTGGGGAGGGGTCACCTGAATGTGAGCCCACAACAGCAGTCTCCTGTTTCTTCATCCTGGCCTACCTCCTCAGGGTGGAACGGCAACAATAGCAGCAACACTGCCCCCTGTGCGGTGCAATGCCGGACTCCTTTGAAGTAGTGTTTGAGCTATATAGGTGCACAGGGGTGTCGTTCAGGGGGTGTAAAGTGTGACTGAGTCAACAGGGCCCCATGTATAATACAGGGGGCCCACACACAGTCACATTTATGTAGATATATGGCTGGGGGGTCCATTGGAGCTGATTGTACATAGGGCCCACAATTTGCTGCTACGCCCCTGTAGGTGCATATCCACAAAATAGCTCCTGCTGGGCCATGTAGCACGACAGCCTTTTCCTCTGGTTGGTGCATGGGTGAGCGCGTGGCATATTATTGTAAAGTGCTCCCTGTGCTCTGCACTACCTGGCTCTATCAAAGTGCCCTTGTATTAGGGAAATGACTAAATTGCTCCTGGTGGCTGACACCTTGTTTGGCCGGGGATATGCTAGGCTAGCTGTGTGCCTTTATAAATTGTGCATGCAACCATGTGACTTAGTGCACATACTTGCTTCAGGACAACAGGAGTACTTGTCATCTAGATACTGGAGGTATCATCTAGGTTAGGGGGAAGATACCTAACTAGGCTCTCATTGATGTTTTTTCCACCATTGCTTGACTCTACCGCGAAATCAACATCTTAACTTAACAAGATAGGAAGATCGCCCCATGCGGTTTTGTCAATATTGCACTATATGCATGCGTCTTGTGTGAGGTGGTCTCCCATGCGCAAAAGTTGACATTAAATTTGCATGGCAATGCGTTCGTGCCGGATATATGCCCATGTGTCCTTCAGCAAGCATATCCCCAGCCTGTGGCAGCCTCTGCCATGTGTGTGAATGTGAGGCACATTATTTTAAAGCCCTTTTGAGTGTTTGGAGGAGTTAGACATACAGTGTAACATACAGTCCATTTACAATTTACCATATCTGCTATGTGGCACACGGCCTCCTTGAGCCCTGGATAGTTGTAAGGTAGCACCGGATATACTACGGTAGGGAGGGAGGGGAACTACCGATGACTTTGTTGCCTGGCCTGCAACCAAACACATGCATGTGAAAGGGCTCAGGAAGTCAGGCGGGAGGCCCAAAACAATCTTGTTTCTCCAAGGAAGCGCTGTTTCGACAGCTTGTTCCAATTCCACCTCTTCCTCGCTCGCTCCTGTTGCACAAACAGAAACCAGAGGAGGAGGAGGCGGAGGAGGAGGAGGAGGAGGAGGAGGAGGAGGCGGTGAAGCCTAGAAGCTGCGAGGCAGAAGATCAAGCCCAGGATCGAGGGCAGGAAGAGAGGGCTGAAGAAGAAGCTAGTGTGTGTGTGTGTGTGTGTGTGTGTGTGTGTGTGTGTGTGTGTGTGTGTGTGTGTGTGTGTGTGTGTGTGTGTGTGTGTGCTTGCGTGCACACACTTGTATATGTGTATGAGAGAGAGAGAAAGAGAGAGAAACAGTAAGTGTGTGTGTGTGTGTGTGTGTGTGTGTGCGTGTGTGTGTGTTTATGTGTGTGTGTGTGTGTGTGTGTGTGTGTGTGTGTGTGTGTGTGTGTGTGTGTGTGTGTGTGTGTGTGTGTGTGTGTGTGTGTGTGTGTGTGTGTGTGTGTGTGTGTGTGTGTGTGTGTGTGTGTGTGTGTGTGTGTGTGTGAGCATACACAGCAGCTCCGGGCCATGAGATCAGGAAGAGGAGGATGAAGAAGCTAGAGGGGGAGAGCTGACGCTGCAGGGCATGTGGAGGGAAAGAGGACAAGGGGGTTAGTAAGGGCAAGGGGTGTGGGTGGATGGGTGGATTGAGATTTGGAGTTGTGATGAGTTGTGTGTGTGTGCGTGTGCGTGTGTGTGTGCGTATGTGTGTGTGTGTGTGTGTGTGTGTGTGTGTGTATGTGTTTGTGTATGTGTGTTTGTGTGTGTGGTGTGTGTGTGTGTGTGTGTGTGTGTGTGTCTGTGTGTCTGTGTGTGTCTGTGTGTGTGTGTGTGTGTGTGTGTGTGTGTGTGTGTGTGTGTGTGTGTGTGTGCTGAATCGCTGAATCTTCTCATGTTTCCTGCATCATCTCACATTTCTGAAAGGGGGGTTCCTCTATGTTACATGAGGTTTCCCAGCCTGCTGGCAGTGTTGCCAAATTGGGCGGTTACCCACCCAATTGGGCTACTTGGGATGGCCGCCTGTGGGTAGAAACAGGAAAAATGGGCCATTTGGTGTTCTTGTTTAGCAGTTTTGTGTCCATAGAAACCAATGCAATTTGTTGAAATTGGGCGGAATTCAGCGCATTTTGGTGTTTTTTGGGAACCTTTCGGGCGGGATTTGATCAGACAAATCTGTCAACACTGCCTGCTGGTTCCAGTAAGACTGCTACCACCACCAACCACCACCAACCACCACCACACACAATTATGTAGCCCTCCACCCCGCACCCCCGTCTTTATGTCCCGGGGGTATTTGGTGTCTTATGGAGGCCCGGTTGGAGCCTGGAGCGCTGGTGGTGAACCTTGTTCCTGACTCTCCGCTGTCTCTCACATTAGTAAGAGTTAAAAGCTCTGGCTGTGCCGAGGTCAGGCCTTGAGCATCGGCAGTCTTCTGTGTGGAAATGGCGGTGCTCTGCAGTGTTGCCAGATCTGTCTGATCCAATCCCACCCAAAAGGTTATCAAAAAACTGCCAAAATGAGCTTAATTCTGCAAAATTTCAACAAATTACATTATTTTCTATGTGCATAAAACGGCAGAAAAAAAAAAACGCCAAATGGCCAAAATTTCCTGTTTTTACCCGCAGACGACTATTCCAAGTAATCTGGCAACACTGGTGTTCTGTCGAGATGGGCTGGTGTATCGAGGTAGAGCCCCAATGGGTTAATACATATCCCAAGCCAGACCGTACCCCTGAACCGAACTCTAACTGGAGTGCTAATGTACTGTTTTGCGATTGTGTGGTATCTCGTAACGATGGACACCTCATATCGACACAAAACCAGTTGATATCAACTTATTTTTTTTAAGATTTTTTTTTTTGCCTTTTCATGCCTTTATTTGACAGGACATCTGAGAGAGGGACAGGAAATGAGTGGGAAGAAAGAGTCCGGCAGAAGGACCGGCAAATGACCTGGGCAGGAATCGAAACCCAGGTCACCGGCGTAGTGGCCCAGTGCCCTGCCCTAGTGTTACTGTAGCGTGTTGCAGTGTCGTGGTAGCTCATCTCGATCGTTAGTGCATATTGACTTAAGGCAAGCTGTGCCGGGGTCAGGCTTCGCGACTTCGGCCTCGGCACTCCTCTGTGTGGAAGTGAGGGCCAGCCAGCCGGCGAGCCACTGGCTCCTCCAGTTCAAACACAGCTGGAAGGGCAGGAACGGGCTGCGCTGCAGTGCGGTGGAAATGCGGATCTGAGGCTCTCCGTGCAGCCACCGCGGTTTCCACAAGATAGAAAACACATTTTCCTCCGCCAGACCACAGGCATGCACGCAGCAGTGATGTGAGGTTCTCCTTCAAAATCAAACACAAACAAACGAACGAATGAAAGGAAGGGGTGAATCCCGGGGAATAGTGTGGCGGTCATAGTATCTGACTGAAATGAAACGAGGAATAAAACAACACACGCCGCTGACCTTTCACTTCCTGTCGGTTCGTCCAATCACAACAGGGGAGCTCGTTGGGTGTGAAGCCAGAAACCGAACCACTGTAGCCATTTTTTGTGGTTTTGGCCGACTTCAAACAAACTCTGTCAGGTTTGAAGTGGTCGAAAAGCATTCCCCAGCGAGAACTCATCATTATATCTTCTAAAAGGTATAGGATCACAGAATAACCACATTAGTGGCAGCAGCAGAGACTATGGCAGTACAGTATTCATTTTCCAATGACACTTTTACCAGTCAGAGGTTTGGAGACACTCTCAGTTCTTGTGATCGGCCCTGCAGGATTGGACGGGGACAGGCTTTAATGGAATAGAACCAGGAAATTGGGTGCGGAGCGGAAAAAAAACCTTCCCTGCCTCAGTGGCAGTCTGTGGTGCTGGCATAGTTTGGGTTTAAACTGTAACAACATTGAGACATGCGTCCCACTGTTGACTGGAAGACGCTCGGGGTAATTAGCTAAGCTTGGTCAAAGCTAATCCAGGAAAGTTTGGAGGGAAATATGGGGGGAGCACGTTGGAATAAACATGGAGATCACACTCTGTTTTACTTTGCGCATGGCGCTTGTTAGGGACCCACGTCGATTGTTTGGGTTCGGTCCTAAGCCTGCATGCACGGAAGCCACAAGGGTTTGCTGGGAGGTTGACTGAGCATTTTGAGTACTTTGGACAGATGAGGTCTGGCGTCGGCTCAAGTCCTCATTTTCCTCACTCGTTTCACAAAATTGCAGAATTGTTCTACTACATGCTCTCTTGCACTCGGAAATATTTAGTCTTCCTCCATGCTCCATGCCAGACCAGAAGTGACCCTGTGTGACCCTCTGTGTTGGAGGCTTTTTTTTTTTTTAAAGGTTTTTTGTTGTCTTTTTCAATTTTATTCGACAGGACAGTGTGAGAGGTGGACAGGAAGCGAATGGGGTGAGAGACGGAGAGTGATCTGGCAAAGGACCCGGGCCGGGAATCAAACCCAGGTCAGTCGTACGGCGGACGAGTGCCCCACCGGTTGGCCACGGCAGAGCCCTGTGTTTAAGTTTTACAACTGCATCTCTGCGTTCCACTTCTAGAACTTCCTCCCCAGCCAGCAGCTTTTGTCCTGGCGGCCTTTGTCTTCTGGTCCTGCTGTTTATGGTGCCACCAGCTCTCAAAATGGCCGCCCTTTTAAACACAAGGGGTGCATTCCAATATGCACACTGCCGTCCTCCACTTGTGCTTGTGGCCTTGCTCCACCTCCTGGCCCCGCCCCCATGGAGAAAAGAATAAAGTTTCCCCGCTGTCAGCCTAGCCACAACAACTTTTGGAGCTCTCAAAATGGCCACCCTTTTAAACACAAGGGGTGCATTCCAATATGCACACTGCCGTCCCCCACTTGTGCTTGTGGCCTTGCGCCACCTCCTGGCCCCGCCCCCATGGAGAAAAGAATAAAGTTTCGCCGCTGTCAGCCTAGCCACAACAACTTTTGGGGGACTGTTTTTTTTTTTATTCACCATCCCAATTCCAAACGAGAAAATGACATCAGAATTGTGCTTTTGCAATTAATTCAATTAATTTTCTGTCGTCAGTGACATCATCACGAGGTCACAAGCAGGCAAGGGAGGGCGGAAGTCCGCATATTGGAATGCACACACAGACACAGGAGGAGAGTAGGTGGTAGATGGAGGGACGGAGGGAGGGATGGGTGGAGAGGGGTTTTGTAGGTTTGTGGGGGTGTTTGTATGTTAGTGGGGTTGTGGGTCTGCCCTTCTCTGATCCTTCTGATGACAGAAACACATGGGCTGGCTGCACACCGCGTCCTTTATAGACCCGACCAACACACCCTGGCACACACCAGCCCACAACTCGCCATGACTCCACAACACACCATCACTCCCACACCACGGAGGCAGGCAGCGACGACAAACTGGTCAGTCGTCCCGGGCCCAGGGAGTGATGCGACCTCATTATTTATTTAGTCGGGGGCCCTTTCAGATGATTTTGTCCTGGGCCCAGCAAAAGCTGTCAGCGACCCTGTCCACATAACACACCGTCACTCCACACCACTGGCTGGCTTGAGATGGCTGACTCTCCCTCCAAGAACTCTGCTATGCCCCACAAATTGAAGGGAAAAAAACCCCAAAGCCCTCTCACTTTTCTCATACTTTCCCTCCTCCCCCTCCTCCCCCAGACAACATCTGTCCTCTCCCGTCAGTCAGTCAGTCAGTTCCTCTATCCTCTCTACCCCTCTCTTTCCTCCCTTTCCACCCTCTCTTTTTCTCTCTTTTCTCCCCACGCAGTCGTTTGATGTGCCCCTCTCGTCTCTAGCCGATCAGAGACGGTTGTGGTGGAGGAGAAAGGGGCTCTGTTTCAGATAGAGGTAAATATTCCCCGTCTGTGCTGAAAGATGACCTGTTGTCTCCCCTGTTATTAAGAGCCCTGTTTCTATGTGGGTTTTCCAGCAACACTGGTAGATCAGTGAATGTTTGTCTATACAGCACATGCATTCAGCCAAGTCATCATGTATTTATCCCTTTTAGACATGCCTCCATTGGTAGTTTTTAAAGCAACACTCCGGTTTTTTTGACACAGGACCTCATTTCCGAGTCAACCAGAATGTTCGAAGTGTGTCCAGATCGTTTTTTTGAAATTCCATGCAGTCCTTGTAAAACCGCAGGTCGATGTTGCTAGGCTAGCGCAAGTGATCCACTTTTACTAGCATGACCCAAAAAAGCAGTCTTAACAAATTCAATAAGCAATCAAATCACATCAATTATTATGCCAGGCTGTGGATGTGAAGGTTTGTGGTGATAGAATACTGTTTCAAATAAAACTGACCTGGCCTTACATGGATTTTTGTAATAAGGTGAACTAGTTTCTCCTAGTCAGCGGAATTTTACCTTGTTCTCGACAGCTGTGATCAGATGTAAACCCACTTCAACAGTGAGACGCCAGCTAGAACTGCAATACTCTACATTACTGCGGTTTTAATGTATAGTGGATTATAAACCAACAACGTGGCAACATGGTAAATAAATGTACAATTGCGACAATAGAGCCCATACAGAAACGTTCTCATTCTTTTCCTGAAAAAGACCCGGAAAGAACAAAACTAGCTCCTATCTGCAGGAGATAGTCCACATCAGACGCTACGTAACAGGGTGACCTACAGTGATCATTTCAGCCCTGACGACTTCATAAAATCAGAATCAGAATAGCAGCAAATAAAAGTCTGAAATCATCTGCGGTGCCATTCACCTTCCCAATCCCTGGTGTGCCACAGCCACTGTGATATCAACAGTCTCAGAAGATCACGTTTGCCTACAAGCGTACACAGGCATTCTGCTGCTGTCACTGTAGCAGTGTTTACTGATGATGATTTAGCTAACGTTACCTTAAACCTTTGCTGTGCTTTACGTGCTATGGCTGTTGTACCTTCATTGCTTACAGTTACACTGTTTACATAAACTTACGCGGCAGCTTCGTTCTTCAACTAGGGAACAACTCACAAAATGTTTTGATAACTTACCGCATTGACAACTGGCCATTGGGTCCAGCAGGTCCAGGTATTTTTTCTTGACTGAGAAGAATGTTTCTAGCACTCCACTATTGAGATACAAGTCCTGGTGCTCCGTTATAGGAAGCCTACATCTCGAGATGTGCTGTGCCAGCATCTAGACTATAGGCCTATGGAACGATGCAATCTCCATCTCTTGCATCTGTGGGGAAACTAAGTCCCAACTCGGCAGCAAAAACATTCTTCTTCCATCTCCAGTGCCTTGCAATTTCGGCACTGACACGACACCAATCCCCTGTTATTCTGTTCCGGCTTTCTGCTACAGTTCCAGTGGCTGCCTCATACAGACGCGCGCTCTCGTTTGGACCTTTTCAAATCCATCTCAACTCTAATGCAGTATTTCCGGCTCATACAGGTATGCTTCTGAATATGCTCGTCCTCGTCATCAAAAGCGTCGGGTTCTCCGAACATTGCCATTCTTTTTTTATGATCAGGGTTCCTCTGATCGTAGTTCTAGCAGACAGCTGCGCTCAAGACAAACTTGACAGTGAGAACCGGTAACATTGGTGTTAGATATCAGTCCGCGACTGCCAAATCAGGAAGTAGGACTACAAATTGCTGCGGGTGAGCAATGTAATTCTAAGGTTGGTTTACTCCCTAAATGTCTGTATCAGCGTGGGTATTTGTGTCCATAGCCTGGCGAAGTAATTGGCGTGCTTTGAGTGTTTATTGAACTTGTTAAGACTGTTTTTTGGGTCATGCTAACAAAAGTGGATCACTTGCGCTAGCTTAGCAACATCGACCTGTGGTTTTACAATGACTGCATGGAATGTCAAAAAAACGATCTGGACACACTTCTAACACTGTGGTTGACTCGGAAATGAGGTCCTGTGTCAAAAAAAACGGAGTGTTGCTTTAAGTATAAACAAAGATTCTTTATTCTAATGCATTTAGATCGTCTCTGGTATAAATGATTATGTACAAAAAGGATACAATGTATCCTTTTTATACAGAATCGTCATATGTATACTTTTTAGTGGTTGATTTGTATTTGAAGTACAGTATATTGACTGTATTGTTTTGTATTGAGTGTTTCTCAACGGAGGCTGTACAGCCCCCCAGAGGAGCGTTAGTTACTAAGGGGGGGGGGGGCATTGGCAGGCTTATGATGTGATCAAGGGGGCATTGGAAGGCTTATGGTGAGGTCAAGGGGGCATTTGTTCAAAAAAGGTTGATAACCACTGGTGTACACAGACGGAAGACTTAAAGGGAGACTATGTGAGATTTTTAGTTGTTTATTTCCAGAATTCATGCTGCCCAGTGCCCATTCACTAATGTTACCTTTTTCATGAATACTTACCACCAGCATCAAATTCTAAGTATTCATTATGACTGGAAAAATTGCATTTTTAATACATGAAAAGGGGGATCTTCTCCATGGTCCGCCATTTTGAATTTCCAAAAATAGCCTTTTTTAGCTGCAAAAATGACTGTACTTGGACCATACTAGAAAATATTTGTTTATTACTTAGTAAACTTTCATGTAAAGATCAAATTTGGCAATAGGCAGCCCAGTTTCAATGAGCTGCATAGTTGCAGTACCTTTTTTTGACCATTTCCTGCACAGTGTCCCTTTAAAGCCTACATTGCTAATTTCAGGAATGCACCACTTCACACATTGCATCAACCTGTGTACCACAAAGATCACAATGCTCCAATTGAACTCAGTATCACTTCCCCTTCACACTCTGCTGTGACCCTCTATCCTCAGCTCATGTTGGCCTATCCTTTCCTTTCCTTCTGGACCTGCCTCCATTGCTACATAAAGGTCATAGGGCAAAGTTAAGCAACAAGCAAAAAATCTCAAGCGTGAACTAAACAGCTATAGAGTGGCATGAAGCAGCAGTTTGCTAGATTCACCTGATATATAGGTCTTGCACTTGGTGTCAAATTAGCACAATGTTTTCCCTGAGTTTTAAACATTGTGTTTTATTTTTATGACTTTTTGAGCGACCTTGCACCTTATGCATGGACTGCATGGTCTGTTCCACATTTGGGATGAGAGGAGACCTGTTCTTCATGTTAGGCCAACTCCATGTTTTCGATGTCTGTGAGGCTTGGTGTGCTGGGGGATATGTGAAGGTCCATTGCGGTTAAAGTAACATAGTTCATCATAATAGATTCGGACCATGGCTTTGTTATACATACATAGATGTCCGTGTCTCATCCAGACGTATAAATAAGGCTTCTTCATAGCTTTTACATGCACAAACATGCATATGAAATGCATACAGAGACACACACACACACACACACACACACACACACACACACACACACACACACACACACACACACACACACACACACACACACACACACACACACACACACACACACACACACACACACACACACACACACACACACACACACACACTTTCGATCCAAGGCAAACAGCAACAAGAACAAGGCCCTAACACTTTGGAAGCAGCAAAGATAAGATGACAGTTTTACACTCACAAACTCTTTTACACACTCAAACACGTTGCAGAAATGCATGAAACAGGACACTTCACAGGACACTTTAAGAGTAAAGAAAATAAACTGTCAAAATGTCAGCCAAGGGAGACTCACAACATTCCCAAACTTGTAAGACGTATAAGTCTTGTAATTCTCCTGGCCCTGTGTATGAGTATATACGAACCATTCTGCCTCTGCTGTCTACATTACCTCTCAGGGTTGGACTGGGGGGAAAATGGGGCCTGGGCACTTTTGGCTTTAAGACCCAATTTTTTTTTTAATATATTTTTTTTTACATTTCTGAAAAGTAGGGGCCCAGGGGGGTGCAGGGCCCTCCGGGAAATGCCTGGTATGCCAGATGGCCAGTCCAGCCCAGTTACCTCTTCCCCATGTGCATTGCCGCCAACAGAAACAACATCGCAGCCATCCCTCACACAGCATCCAGGATAACACAACTCCCAACCCCTAATTTATCAAACCTCAACAGTGAAGCCACCAAAAGCATGAGCCCAGATTATTGCACATGACCCGAGACAACCCCCGAAAAACAATATTTCACTTTGCTTTCATCAGGGAGAAGCGAGAGGCCCCTGTTGTGCAAACAAATATGCTGTGGAAAGAGCTTTTGTGTCAGTGGCTATCTCAGCTCAACGGAAAGATGACTTTTTGACTGCGTGTCCTCTGTTATTTGTGTAACTGTTTTCTCTGCAGCTGTAGTATGTATGGTATGACTGCTTTGTATTATGTATGTTCCTTTCTTGTGTACGGTACGTGGACGATGTGATCGGCTACTTTTCTTTTTAAAATACAATATCCACATAATAAAGTTACTCTACTCTACTCTACTCTACTCTACTCTACTCTACTCTACTCTACTCTACTCTACTCTACTCTACTCCACTACTCTACATCTCTGTGAGGGCTGTTGGTTACAAGGTATATGTAATAAGTGTGACTTAAAGTTAATTCACTTTTTTGTTTACTGAATTCAATGCCTTGATTTCCCATTTAAGCCCAGTGACTTTACAACCCAATAACACTCATGTGTTTCCGTTTCATAGAGCATTTGCTTTTGTAGTCCTGAAATTATTTTGTTACAGACATGATCAAGGAGAAGATGAGAACATGTAGAAGTTACTTGAGAGTACCATATTTACTGTGATGGGTGTCCCTACCAGTGGATGATATTCCAGCGATATTGAAAGGGTCCATGTGCAAGTCAACGTACACCAGCAGGAGTTTTTGGGATCGTAGGTGGCATCTTTATAACTTATTTTATGAGGTCATTTAGAAATCCATTAACCATTTGAACAGGTCTGTTGACTTGCAGTCCTTACAGAGCTTGTAGCTGCATTCATTATGAAAAGTTGATATTTTCCCCAGCTAGACTCATGAGCAATGTGGATAGTTAAAAACTTCTAGTATACCAGATTTCAAGACAGTGGTAGGCCAACATTGTGCCTGTACAAGAAGTAAGCTAGGCCTATAGTTTTAAGATTTATGTTGTATTTTTTTTTTTTTTTTTTAAAGATGTTGTGAAAGATTAGTCATATCACATAGCACTTGAACCTGTATTAGGAGGAAGTTGAGGCCAGACGTGATAGCATATGGGGTTGTGAAATCTGATCACACTAACTGACTAGCCTCTAGTAGGAAACTACTCATGGGATCCATACGTGATGCAAGCAAGGCCTTGGATCTGTTAACACAAGATTTTCTTGCCAGGTCTTCTCTAAAAACAAACACGATACTTTCTCTCACACTTAATTATTAGTGTGATGATAGTTCGCAGTGGCCTATATATTTATAAATCCAAACAAAGTTAGACCATGGTAACAACTAATCTAACAGATGCTAAAAAATGTAGATCAATCTTAATTCAAATCCATGTCAAAACTGAACCCCAAGTAGTAGCCACCAACAGTCAGTGGTGTTTTAACATACTCTGGTTTTCTAAATCATATATCTGTCTATGTTTGTGTGCCAGCTACAATACAATGTAATCCAGGCCTTATGGAGCCTCCATTTTGTTTTTACCTAGTGTAATTTTAGCTGCAATGTTAGTCCTGCGGAAATCAAATATGAAAAGAGATCTCAGCTATGTGATTTTTGCTCCTGCAAAAGCCTACCCAGTTGATACTTCTCTGACCCCCCAACAACACATTTCCCTACCATAGTTCTCTGTCGTGTTTTTGATGTTGTAAAGATATCTTCTCCCAAGACAGGGAATAGAATGTTTTCACAGCGATCCATCTTGACTATGACATAGAGCTTACTTTTCGTGAGCTGGTTGTCTAAGGTGAGACATAAATCATAACATATGGTGTGAATAATAGTATGAGCACATCTCTTCACAACATTGGGGAAGGGTCCTCTCTGCTTTGTGGAAGACGGAGAGGTATACACTACATGTTGACTTAAGCAATCCCCCGAAGAAACAAAGTGAGATTAGACCTGATTGGATCGGACCTAGAGCTCTAACTTGGATTAAGAATGAAAGAAGAACGGGAACAATGAGAACGGGAATAATGGGAAACATTTGTTTTCAATTTAAAGGTGGGCCTAGGTTCTGAGACTTTGGTTGATATTGCTTTTGTCCATGTTTCCAAGCACATGTCTTTTTTCAGACAAGTAATTCAAAATATGTTATACATGAACAAGGGATTTATTAAGACATGGAGAGGTGGTTCATCCTTACCATTGATTAGGTCCTGGATCTCTGAGAAACCCCCATACAAAATAAAAACCCACATTTTTTCATTGTGTTTCCCAGAGTCTGGACTGCATGAAAAGTCTGTGTTCTCAGACTGGGGAATAGCAGAGAAGGAGGTCATACCACAAGATGGTAAAATCTGAGAGGCATAAAAAGTAGTTTTGAGTTCACATTATGCTTAAAATCCCTGACAGGGCCCTGCCGTGGCCTAAAGGTAGGGCACTGAGTTACTACGCCGGCGAAGGGGGTTCAATTCCTGCCCGGGCCATTTGCCGATCCTTCCCTATCTCTCTCTCCCCACTCATTTCCTGTCTCTCCTCCAATGTCCTGTAAAAAATAAAGGCAAAAAGCCCTAAACAGGACTTTTTATGTCCCTCTATTTTACTTAATGTTTAACCTATTAACTTATTCTGCCCTGCCTCAATTTTACTGAAGGTCTTTACATATTATCCGGTCGAGGAGAAAGGGGTTCTGATTGTACTGTTCAGTGTTAAACAGAGGTGGAAGAAGTACAGAGGTTGTGTACTTAAGTAAAAGTAGAAGTACCCTGCGAAAAAAATACTCAATTGAAAGTAAAAGTTGTACACCAAAAATGTACTTAAGTAAAAGTCATAAGTGCTAACTTTTAAATGTACTTTCTGAGTACAAAAGTACAAGTATGTCTGCCTACTTGATCCAATAGGAAAAAGTTTCTGCAACGGTTTTCGGTTCTATTTGAACATGACTATGGAGTCCTGTTAATGTTTTTTAAAGTATCTTTTCTGTCTGGGTGTCAGTTTGAAAGAGGGGCTTGGTCCCGCCTCCCTGCCTGCAGCTGAGGCTACTCAAATATCCACGAAACACAACAAAAAAACCTAGGATAAATGTAACTAGTAACTAAGTCCTCTTCTAGAAATGTAAGGAGTAGAAAGTACAAGTAATTGTCAAAAAAATGTATTGAGTAAAAGTAAAAGTCTGCATTTTTATTTTTACTCAAGTAAGTACAAATTCCAGAAAAAAATACTTAAGTACAGTAACGAAGTACAAATACTTAGTTACGTTCCACCTCTGTTGTTAAAGCATATGGAGCATATCCTTCCTCCTGTATGTCCCGCCAGATGTTTTACTAAAAACAGCACATTTCCCTTGGGAAGATATTTATTATCACTCAACCCTGAGCACATTATGCTCCAGGAGCACTAGTGTTTCCCATATCATTCAGATCTCACCTCAGATATGCTCCATCTAATGTATGCCCCAGAGTCTTCTCACCATAACTCTAAACATGACAGATAACTCAATCTTATCTTCCCTTCTCTTCCCAGGCTGTGGCTCTCATACACTGACACACCAGAGTTCTGCTAACCTCTCTGTCTGTCTGTCTGTCTGTCTGTCTGTCTGTCTGTCTGTCTGTCTGTCTCTCTCTGTCTCTGTCTGTCTGTCTGTCTCTCTCTCTCTCTCTCTCTCTCTCTCTCTCTCTCTCTCTCTCTCTCTCTCTCTCTCTCTCTCTCTCTCTCTCTCTCTCTGTCTCTCCCTGTCCCTCTCTCTCTCTGAGTGTTTCAGTGTGTGAGAAAGAGAGTGTGTGAAAAAGAATAGTGGGATGGCCAATGGGTTTGACACTGACAGGTGCGATGGTGGGGCAGAAAGAGGGCCTCTGGATCGAAACATCGCCTGTGAAAGAAAACACACACAAATCCGTTATGTGTCACTTCTCTACCTTTGCGAAGTTCTTTTTTTACAATCAGTAAGTTCATCAATAACAGATTGTTATCTGCAATGTAATGTTTACGCCAAAGGTTCTCAAAACACAACAACCATCATTTTTCGTCAAGGCCCTAGGATATCATGCTATATTTTTTCCAACAGATCCAATCATTGTTGGACTTTGAATGTTTAGTCGCAGGCAGGTTCGGTATCGGATGTTCCCGAGTCTATCTATCCATTAGGGTTGGTTATGACTAGGCCTGGGTCTGGCTTCCCCACCTGCTTGGGTTTGCTTTGAGAGAGATGACTCTGGTTGGGATGGTGAGGAGACTCAGATGGGCCAAGGCTGAAACAGATGTGTGTGTGCGTGCGTGTGCGTTTGTGTGTGTGTGTCTGTGTGTTTCTGTGTGCTTCTGTGTACATGTGTGAGTGTTTGTTTGCCCAACAGCGTGAAGAGAGCCTCTGTGTGTGTGTGTGTGTGTGTGTGTGTGTGTGTGTGTGTGTGTGTGTGTGTGTGTGTGTGTGTGTGTGTGTGTGTGTGTGTGTGTGTGTGTGTGTGTGTGTGTGTGTGTGTGTGTGTGTGTGTGTGTGTGAATGTTTGAATGAATGAGTGTGTGTTTGTGTGCTTGTGTGTGGGAAAGCTTCTCTCGGCAGCAAGGATCGATGCAGTGGGAAGATAAGAGCATGGTGCACCGCGCGGCCTTGGTCGGCCATGGCTGAGGCCTGTGTGTGTGTCTGCTGCTGCTGTGGGAACTGCCCTTCTCTTCTCTGCAACGTAACTCGGACATAACATGACCAGCAAACCAAGGTCAGCGTGCATGAGAACTCCCTTGTTGTTTAGACCTTCTCTTCTCTGTCCTCCTCTATCCGTATGTGTGTGTGTGTGTGGTGTGTGTGTGTGTGTGTGTGTTTGTGTGTGTGTGTGTGTGCAGGTGGGTATGTGTGTGTGCGTTTGTGCACCACTGTTTCTGTGTGACGGTGATAGGGCACTCTCTCTCTCTCTCTCACACACACACACACACACACACACACACACACACACACACACACACACACACACACACACACACACACACACACACACACACACACACACACACACACACACACACACACACACACACACACACACACACACACACACACACACACACACACACACACACTTACCGCAGAGCACTGGGAAAACCTACTCGCATCCCCTTTTTGGAATGTTCTCATCAACAGGGGGATGCGCAGCGTGGGAATCTCCCAACCAGAGAGTCGGCAGCAGCTCGCTCGTGGGAGACCAGCGACCGTCCGTCATGGAGGGGAGCAGAGTCGAGCCGAGTCGAGCCGAGTCGAGCCTGCAGCATGGAAGACGAAAAGGAGGATGCCGGCCTCAGCCCTGCAGGAAAGACCTGCAGACCTGCAGGCTACAGAACCGCACTCCCTCCTACTCTGTGCCACCAGTATCTACCTATGGTAGAAGAAGAGAGGAGGACGCTGGCATCAGCCCTGCAGGACGTGACTGAGTTACCAGGGTCCCATGTTCCTATATAGGGGACGCATTTATGTTTTATGTATAGCTAGGTGGTCCATTGGTGCTGATTGTACATATAGGGCTCACAATTTGCCCCTGCCTGCAGACCTGCAGGCTACACAACCGCGCTCCACTCCAATCCACTCTGCTCCACGAGGAGCCTACATTGGTCCCCTTACTTACTTACTGCCCATTTTCCCTCCTGGCAAGTGAGTAGCAACAAAGGTTCTCCACTCTGGTGTGTTCTGTGCTTTTTTCTGGATACTATCCCATGTGAGGCTCATAGATTTAATTTCTTCCTCTACTGTGCACCTCCAGGTGTTCTTAGGTCATTTTCTCCTTCTTCTACCTTCGGGTGTCCATCGTAGGGCTACTCTTGGGATGCTGTCTTGCTCCCTCCTCAAAACATGTCCAATCCAGTTCCAGCGTCGCTTTACTATTATCCCCCCCCCCCCCCCCCACAATCACAGCAGTGTCATTGGTGATGGGATCTAGCAGGGACGGATTATGACTCCCCATGGGCCTCTGGGCCAGACAGCATGAAAGGGCCCCCTATATGGAATCATGAGGTTCCAAAAGATTGGGGTGTTTAGTGGAGCCTTTTTTTGCTGGGGGTTCTTCTGGGGTTTGTCCCCTGAGGAAATTTGAAAATACGGTTGAAAGTGCAATTTTAACACAATATGAGAACGTAAATATAGACCAATAATTTAGTGTTTGTTTGTAGCACGGAGGAGACTTGAGCCCCATTGGCTCTTGGGTCCCTGGGCCTTGGCCCGGTAGGCCCATACAGTAACCCGTTGAAGGAGAGGATTGTGCACATGCCCGGAAAAAGGTGAGAAGTCCTTTTAAAGTCCTTTTAAAATCCCTTTTGTTGTATTTTATTATTTCATGACAAGATTATGTTTAGACCTCAACAATCTTCATCAGATTCCTCCATACAGTAACCCGACCTTGGATCTGAGCCACCAG
Source organism: Engraulis encrasicolus (assembly GCF_034702125.1). Taxonomy (NCBI): domain Eukaryota; kingdom Metazoa; phylum Chordata; class Actinopteri; order Clupeiformes; family Engraulidae; genus Engraulis; species Engraulis encrasicolus. The sequence continues at coordinate 34,851,636 of NC_085858.1, read as the reverse complement.
TAGGCCTATGGGAGAAGAAGAGAGGAGGACGCAGGCAGCAACCCTGCAGTAAAGACCTACAAGCTCCAGAACTGTACTCCATCTTAGTCCATGAGGAGCCCAAAATAAGCCTATGGCCCAAAAAAGTCCAACAGCTTCATGGGTGATGGGATCTGGGTTTACAGCATGTAGGAATAGGACGCACTGTATACAGGCGTTCTGCAGGAAAGACCTGTAGGCTCGCCTTCTCCATGAGAAGCCCACATAGTTCCCATGTATCACCCTCTAAATAAGCAAAACATCAGAGAGAGGACGCAGGCGGCAGAGGAAAGACCTGCAACTTCCACAACTCCACACGAGAAGCCCACATGGGTCCCAGCCTCCCCAAATAAGCACAACAGTATCATGGGTGTGAAGGAATAGGATGCCCTTCAGGAAAGACCTGTAGGCTCGCCTGCTGCATAAGGAGCCCACATCGTTCCCAGGCTGGCAGCACCCCCAAATCGGGACAACATCAGAAAGAGGACGCAGGCGGCAGATCAGCAGGAAAGACCTGCAACTTCCACAACTCCACACGAGGAGCCCACATGGGTCCCAGCATCCCCAAAATAAGCACAACAGTATCATGGGATGCACTTCAGGAAAGACCTGTAGGCTCGCCTGCTGCACACGGAGCCCACATGGTTCCCAGGCTGGCAGCACCCCCAAATGGGGACAACAACATTGGGTTGGCCAAGAGCCCTGGTGGGAATGGAGACGGGGATGCTTGGATGATAATAATGCTGGGCCTGCCTCTGCCTGTCCCTCTCCATAAACCTCAGGCTGGCTGGTCTTCTGTTGGAGTTATCAGAGTTGGGGCCTTATCGAGCCCTGTCATCTTTCTCATAAACCAACACGTGCTTACTCTCGCTCTCACTCTTGCTTTCGATCTCTCTCTCTCTCTCTCTCTCTCTCTCTCTCTCTCTCTCTCTCTCTCTCTCTCTCTCTCTCTCTCTCTCTCTCTCTTTCTCTCTCTCTCTCCTTTAACCACACACTCTCTGTCTCCCCTTCTCACTCTCAATTAAATTCAAAAGTTCTTTATTGGCCTGACAAATACATATGCAGATATGAGTACGTATCACGAAAGCAACCACCGGTTTAACTATACAGTAAAACATTGAACATACTGTATTTCTCCTGCTCTCATTCTTCTTTTCTATGTCTTATTTTCTTCTTTTCCCATTTTACTCTGATATACTGTACTATACACACACACTCACAGCCCAGGGGAAATGCTTAACCTTTCCTGCTGTCCTATCATGCCCATGTAGCATTTAGACTGATGAGGGGCTGCAGGGGGCTTCTAACACTGAGGGTCCCACACTTGTTAGCACCGAGCAAAGCCCTTAGGAGGTTTCACTCAGTCCCCTTTTTTCTTTTTTAAATCTTTGTCCCATATCGGTCTAAAAGGATGTACTGAAAACAGGTGGTGAAGAGACAGGGTTGTGTGTGTGTGTGTGTGTGTGTGTGTGTGTGTGTGTGTGTGTGTGAGCGTGTGTGTGTGTGTGTGTGTGTGTGTGTGTGTGTGTGTGTGTGTGTGTGTGTGTGTGTGTGTGTGTGTGTGTGTGTGTGTGTGTGTGTGTGTGTGTGTGTGTGTGTGTGTGTGTGTATGAGTGTGTGGGTGTGTGTTTACAGTATGTGCGTGTGCGTGTGTGAGCGTGTATATGTGCGTGTGTGAGGCATGGGACGGTTGGCAGTGGGATGGGGGCTTTGAATGTCAAAACAAAACTGAAGAATTTTCACTTTCTCCCATACAATTTAGTCATCAATTACGGCCCCTTCACTATACTTATTGCCATGTTTAAATGTTTGTTAAGCTCAGTGAACCCTATGAACCAAAGTATGTGACACAATAATGATCACGTTTGGCCTAAATACCTAAAATGAGATTTACTATCATATAGGCTAGACTGCAGTTTTTCTTGCTATGTTTCACCAACACGTTTCTATCAGGGGTGAGTGGATGGGGGAGTAACTTCTTGAACCACTGCATGTGCTATCATATACTGTATACCGTACATTCTTGCAATTACAGATAATATAGTGCGACTCCTTTTTTCCTTTTCGCCATACTGTTTTTGGAATTACGCACCGAGCAAAATGCTCAAAAAAAGATAGTGGCGCGGACGCCACCCCCACCATTGCAATTTCAGATAGGCCTTATACTTCAACACTTTTTTATCCTACAATGCACCTACTGTATTATGTCTTCCCGGTATAGGCTAGGGGAGTGACTGCTTGGACTTGCTGTGCTGTCTGCGTATATAACATTTAACAAGGGCACATTCCAACTGCAGCACCGGGGGAAGCGAGGGAGATTTGGGCAAGAGGAGGTGGAGGTGGAGGTGGAGGAGGAGGAGGAGGAGGAGGAGGAGCAGCAGGAGGAGTAGGAGGAGGAGAAGGTGGAGGAGGAGGAGGTGGAGGAGGAGCAGGAGCTGGAGGAGGAGCAGGTGGAGGAGGAGGAGCAGGAGGAGGAGTAAGTGGAGGAGGAGGAGCAGGAGGAGGAGGAGGTGGAGGAGGAGCAGGTGGAGGAGGAGGAGGAGGAGCAGGTGGAGGAGGAGGTGGAGGAGGAGCAGGAGCAGGTGGAGGAGGAGGAGCAGGAGTATGAGGAGGAGCAGGTGGAGGAGGAAGAGGAGGATACTGATAACGTGGCAGAGGAGAGAATGAGCTGTGTGCCTCTTTCAGGGGTAAATATTCAACTTCTGGCCTGCAGGGAGGACACAGTGAGTACCTGTTGTTGAGGAGTAGCTGAATGGCCTTGTAGGCATAGTAGACAGAGAAACGTAAATATGTTGCCATTGACATTCCTGAGGGGTTTTTTGGGGGGTGGGTGAGCGGACTCACACATCCACCCACGCACACACACACACACACACACACACACACACACACACACACACACACACACACACACACACACACACACACACACACTGAATGAAGAACACACTCCATGCAGACACAAGGACACACTCGCAGGCACACACACCTGTGCAGGCACACACACACATGCACATGCATGCGCGCACGCATGCACGCACACACACATACAGCACAACACAACACTGGCAGTTTCTTTCTTTCCCTTTTTCTTATTCACACATGCACACACACACACACACACACACACACACACACACACACACACACACACACACACACACACAACACACACACACACACACACACACACACACACACACACACACACACACACACACACACACACACACACACACACACACACACACACACACACACACACACACACACACACACACACACACACACACACACACACAGAGCACCATCTTGGCAGTGAGGAGCTGCCCACATTAAAGCTAAGGGGAGGTGAGGGGCAACAAAGGGAGTGAGGAGGTCAGTTTACGGGATAGCCCATGACTTCCATATGTGCATGAGTCAGAACACAACTACCACCCATTGCTCACCTAAAAACACACACACACACACACACACACACGCACGCATGCACCCACCCACGCACGCATGCACACACACACACACACACACGCACGCACGCACGCACGCACGCACGCACACACACACACACACACACACACACACACACACACACACACACACACTCGCGCGTGCACACACACACACACACACACACACACACACACACACACACACACACACTAATGCAGTCATAATTATATGAGCACACACACACACAAAGGTGCACAGACACACACACACTCTCACTCACACTCATACAAAAGGAAGAGTGCATGCACATTCATAGGTAAGCCCCAGTACACACACACACACACACACACACACACACACACACACACACACACACACACACACACACACACACACACACACACACACACACACACACACACACACACACACACACACACACACACACACACACACACACACACACACAGACACACACACCTAACCACGGGTGCCAGTGAGCATGCTGTGTGGTCCAACCGATTGTTCTCTCTCTCTCTCTCTCTCTCTCTCTCTCTCTCTCTCTCTCTCTCTCTCTCTCTCTCTCTCTCTCTCTCTCTCTCTCTCTCTCACACACACACTAGAGTACCCTGCAGTATGCCGTGTCACCAGTGAAACAGGGTATGCTCTCTGTCTCAAAGGCTTTCCTAAGCTGTGGACAGAAGAGTAACAGGAGGGAGCAATTGTGAACAACAATTACGAATGGGCACGCACGCACACACACACACACACACACACACACGCACGCACGCACGCGCGCGCGCACGCACACACACACACACACACACACACACACACACACACACATACACACACACCACACACACACACACACACACACACACACACACACACACACACACACACACACACACACACACACACACACACACACACACACACACACACACACACACACACACACACACACACACACACACACACACACACAATCAAATCACACACACTCACACAGACAACCAAGATACAGAGATGGTGACATGCGGGAATACAAAAAGCAAACAGAGTAAGAGGAGAGGGAGATGAACAGGGAGTGGGGGAGAGAAGAAAGAGAAAGAGGGGAGAGCTCTCCAAGAAAGCCAGTACAGGGCCTTGATGCGACCGCAGCAGCCAACAGCAGCCCCGTCCAGCCAAATCCCCCCTTTGTCTCGCGGAGAGAGAGAGAGAAGACAGAGCCCAGAGCAGCACAGTATGGCCTGGACCATGCAGACTAGCTGACACACACACACACACAGACCTGCTCTGTGCTCACTGCTTAGAGCTGCTGCCGAAGGAGTCCTTGTTCACAGGACCCCACTCCACACAGACTGGGAGCAACAGAGGATGGGGTCAGGAGAGAGAGAGAGAGAGAGAGAGAGAGAGAGAGAGAGAGAGAGAGAGAGAGAGAGAGAGAAGAGAGAAGAGAGAGAGAGAGAGAGAGAGAGAGAGAGAGAGAGAGAGAGAGAGAGAAAGAGAGAGAGAGAGAGATGTAGATGGAAACCGAATGAACAAGAGACAACCTAGATAGAGATAGTTGACATGATATATACAGGGACATCAGATGAAATGAAAAAGACAGAAATTATTGGTAGTTTGAAACACAGACATACTATCTCATAAAAGGAAAGAAAAAGAGAAAGAAAGAAAGAAAGACAGAAAGAAAGACAGAAAAGGAAAGACAGACAGACAGAAAGAAAGAAAGATAGGAGGAGGAGGAAAACAAACCGTAGATGAGTGTGGGTTAGACTGGGAGATAAATCTGAAACAATGAAAGGGGAAAGCCCTGAAAAGTCCCCCCAAAAAATCATCCCCTCCATTCCCGAAGTCTGATGTGAATGCAAATGTACATGCATGTTCGTGCTCTTTTCACTCATTTCAACACGAGCCCATAAAACGTCCATTCCCCAATAGAGCCAATCAGACAGCAGGACTCCTCTGTGAACCCCAGGTCTGCAGGTGAGCGGCCGCACCGCTCGTTGCCCAGTTGCCGTTTCCAGAGAGACCACATGGTAGTCATCACCAGTTGGACCACAGCGCTAGCTGCCTCTTGGCGGGCGGTGGTGGGCAGTTCTGTCGAGACGGGCTGCTTCGTCAAGATGAGCTACCAAGA
>NC_085858.1:34828516-34833516 GCF_034702125.1 Engraulis encrasicolus | reverse complement strand
CACTTGTTCCTCATACTACTCTGTGTCTTTGTCTTGGTCCTGTCGTGCCGAAAAGCGAGTCCCTGCCAGAACACGAGTGTCCTCATTGAAACCAATGACATTTTTTGGGAGAAAATTATCAAGTCAAGTCAAGTAGGTTTTATTGTCAATTTCTTTACATGCACTGGTCATACAAAGCATTTGAAATTACATTTCTTGCTTTCCCATACAGACATAGACTAATCTAGGTAAGGACATAGACAGTATAGACATAGACAGTACTTATACATGGACTTAAGACAGTATGGACATAGACAGTGCTCATACAGACATTTAAAGTGCAAGACTGGACAACAGAAGACTTGTAGAGGACATACATTAAGAGGTAATTGTTGTGCTTTTGTGCTTTTCCTAAAAAGTCCTTTATAGCGTTCTGACATAGTAATAGTAGCATTTTGAAGAAAAATAAATATTAATTCTGCATTTTGAAGAAAAATAAATATTAAAAAGGTCTGTCAAGTACACCAGCAGCAGTATGTGTGTGTGTGTGTGTGTGTGTGTGTGTGTGTGTGTGTGTGTGTGTGTGTGTGTGTGTGTGTGTGTGTGTGTGTGTGTGTGTGTGTGTTTAGTGCAGGTAGAAGGTGCGGTGTGTGTCTCTGTGTGTGTTCGTATGTCTGTGTGTATGTGTGTGTGTGTGTGTGTGTGTGTGTGTGTGTGTGTGTGTGTGTGTGTGTGTGTGTGTGTGTGTGTGTGTGTGTCAGTGTGTGTATGTTTGGGTTTAGTGCAGAAAGTGCAGTGTGCTTGTGTGTGTGTGTGTGTGTGTGTGTGTGTGTGTGTGTGTGTGTGTGTGTGTGTGTGTGTGTGTGTGTGTGTGTGTGTGTGTGTTGTGTGTGTGTGTGTGTGTGTGTGCGCATGTTTTGAGTTAGTGCAGGTTGAAAGTTCAGTCACAAAAATAGTAGTGCAGGTGGAATGTTCAGTCGCAGATATGGTGGTGGGGGATGAGGGGGGGGGGGTTGTCAGTGGCCTTGCTGGCTGGAGGCTGACAGTGGAGGGAGAGTGGGTTGAGTGTTCAGTATCTTGATCGCTTGGTGCATTGTGCTGCTCGCCAGCCTGGTGGTGCGGGAACGGAGGCGCCTGTACCTCTTTCCAGAGGGCAGGAGGCTGAACAGTTTGTGTGCAGGGTGGCTTGTGTCTTTGATGATCATCAGTGCTTTCCGGGTGAGGCGTGTGGTGTAAATGTCCTGCAGGGAGGGGAGTGGTACTAATTTTTGCAGAATTAACTACATAATTAATGAACTAAACATGTGCTTATGAAACATTACTCGTCCTCCACTTAATATGAGCTATTTGAATGAAACGTAACATTTGTAATGACAATTCTTCGATTCTTTTATGGAAATAATACTGAAATTGAAACCAGCTTTTAGTGGTACTTCCAGAAGGAATGCAGATGCTTTATTGATAGGCTTTCCATCTTAAATTGTGTCGGATTTGTCTGCAAAAATGGGTAAAAAATCACTGGTTTCCATTGGTTTCAATGAGGGCACTCGTGTTCTGGCAGGGACTCGCTTTTCGGCACGACAGTCCTTCTGTTTCTGCTTATGGGGCTGGTACATACTCTTCTCTGGTGGAGCATCTCAGTGTGCTGGACCCTCAGACTGACATAGGCACTGGCATTCATAGAAAAAACACAACCTCACCCACACACATACTGTATGAAGTGTGGATACATCTCTCTCTCTCTCTCTCTCTGCTAATATGATCATTATTTACATGATTCCTTCCCTCAACCAGGGTTGTGTCCTCATGCGGCTATATCTAGTAGATGTTACTCCACTTATTCCACACACTGGCCTTCCTCTGTGTCTTTGTCTTGGTCCTTCTGTTTCTGCTTATGAGGCTGGTACACATGATGCTCTTCTCATGGTGGAACATCACAGTGTGGTTGCACAAAGAAAAAAACCTCTTTGCTCTATCACTGTAAATGAATGCTTCATTCATCTTCATTGTGTTTTCTTACTCCTTAGTCTGCTCCCCCTCTGTCATGAACTGTATTATAAATGTTATGTCTCTCTTTCTCTCCCTCTCTCTCTATTTTTCTCTATCTTTCTTTCTTTTGATCTTTCTCTCTCTCTCTGTCTCTCTCTCTCTCTGTCTCTCTCTGTCTTTCTCTCTCTCTCTCTCTCTCTGTCTCACTCTGTCTTTCTCTCTCTCACTCTATCTCTGTCACACACACACACACATACATGCACACGTCGTACACGCACACGCATACGCACACGCACGCACACATGTTTGCATACCCACACCTTGATTTTTCGAATGCAGATGTTGTTTTCCCGCTTCCATTAAAAGAACATAATGAAGGATTCCAAATTCCCTCTGGAGGATTTAGAGATTTTCTGCGGCTATTGGATTTCTCTGGCACCAGCTTGAAGCACCATTCTCCACACTAAACTTGGGTTTGGTTTTCTTTTGAACCACATCGAAACATAACCTTGCAGGTCCTGACCCTTTACATTTGAGTGTGTGTGTGTGTGTGTGTGTGTGTGTGTGTGTGTGTGTGTGTGTGTGTGTGTGTGTGTGTGTGTGTGTGTGTGTGTGTGTGTGTGTGTGTGTGTGTGTGTGTATGTGTGTGTGTGTATGTGTGTGTGTGTGTGTACGTTTGAGTGTATGCGTGTACGTGTGTGTGTATGTGTGTGTGTACTTCAGCTGAGTGTGTGTGCGTGTGTGTGTGTGTGTTGTGTGTGTGTGTTTGTGCGTGTGTGTGTGCGTGTGTGTGTGAGTGTGTGTGTGTGTCTATGATTGTGTGTGTGTGTGTGTGTGTGTGTGTGTGTGTGTGTGTGTGTGTGTGTGTGTGTGTGTGTGTGTGTGTGTGTGTGTGTGTGTGTGTGTGTGTGTGGGCATGCAAGTGTGCATACGTGTGTGATGTGGAGGCATCCATCCGCACACGTTCAAGAGGATTTAGTCTGAATTAACACGCCGCTTTCAATTTCCATTGGTCGTGCTCTGCGCAGGCAGCATGCCCGATCAAGGGACTATTTCATGTGCAGATGTTTGGATCCATTTCAAACACCCTTTTGCACAGGGGCCTCTCTCTGTGGCACCCACACACTGTGTTGCCAGATGTGTCTGATCAAATCCCGCCAAAAAAAGGTGCTCAAAAACCGCCTGGAGCCACTAAATTCCACCCAGTTTCAACAAATTGCATTGATTTCTATGGGCATAAAACTGCAGGAAAAAAACAAATGGACAATTTATTCCGTTTTTACCCGCAGACGGCTATCCCAAGCAGCCCAATTGGGCAGGTAACTGCCAAATCTGGCAACACTGCCCACACACTGTATTATTTCATGACTGAGTCAATGCCAGCAGCCCTTATATTATATTTGTGACAATATTACTTTATTTTTTACCCATTGGTAAAAACCCTCGTAACTGTACACTGTACTTATCTGGCCATGCAGAGGCAGGTTCTTCAAAGCCAGATGGTGGTGTATGAATGGTGGTGTTTAATCCTTCAAAAGCATACATTTTTATAGCTTTATCCAGTCGGTTTTCCAGCGAGCGAACGCTGGTCTTGGAGCCAGCAAGCGTTCCAACTTTGGTCATCAGAAATGTACCCAGTCTGTCCAATCAGTTTGCACACAGCAGCTGCACACAGCCAAGCCCAGAGCCCGGAGAGGAGAGGAGAGGAGAGGAGAGGAGAGGAGAGGAGAGGAGAGGAGAGGAGAGGAGAGGAGAGGAGAGGAGAGAAGAGAAGAGAAGAGAAGAGAAGAGGAGAGGAGAGGAGAGGAGGATGAGGAGAGGAGAGGATGAGAGGAGAGGAGAGGAGAGGAGAGGAGAGGAGAGGAGAGAAGAGAGGTGGAGAGGAGAGGAGAGGAGAGGAGATTAGAGGAGACGAAAGGAAAGGAGACAAGAGGAGAGGAGAGAGGAGAGGAGAGGAGAGGAGTGGAGAGGAGAGAAGGCTCACCAGAATGCCAGCTGGCCGGGCCTATGGGAACTTCTGACAGAGAGCAGAGAGACAGTACAAGAAGGCACAGTACGCACACACCAAAGCATGCAACACACAAACACGACTGCACACAAAAAGCAACACACATATACTGTAGATGTGTGCGCATACACAATCATACGTAGAAACACATGCTCTCACAGACTCACACACACATATGGCTCAATAGCTGATCACTCATCTCTCACTCATCTACTCACAAATGCAAACTGACATGCATTCAATCATGCATGCAATATGTACCGTTTCAATATGCACATATGCACGCTTAAAGTATATGTGTAGGGCTCACACCATACACGCATGCGTAGGCTCACACACACACACACACACACACACACACACACACACACACACACACACACACACACACACACACACACACACACACACACACACACACACACACACACAATTGCCTGCACAGTACACACACTGAGATCCAAGTTCAAGCTCTGTGTTAAACTCCTGCCTGGCCTGTGGTTGCGTATAGCTCTCTGGGCCTCGCTCCAGCGTTTGCAGCGTCATGTGGCTCCAGCAGCCCACATTATAGATGCTCTGCATGTGGTGCGGCCTGCCTGTTCCGTTTCCTGGTGGTTAGTGCGTTAGTAGTGCCCTCTCTCTCTCTCTTTCTCTCTTTCTCTCTCTCTCTCTCTCTCTCTCTCTCTCTCTCTCTCGCTTTCTCTCTCGCAATGCAATTCAATAGAACTTTATTGGCATGACAAAGTACATTTGTATCGCCAAAGCTATGGCTAAAGAGGTGCATTTGTATCTCTCTCTCTCTCTCTCTCTCTCTCTCTCTCTCTCTCTCTCTCTCTCTCTCTTCTCCCTCTCTTTTATTTAATCTCTAAATCTTATCTGTTCCTCCTCTCTTTCTCCCCTAGTGTATGTAGTATATCTCTGTGTCTCTCTGTCTCTGTCTCTCATGTGCTTTTCCTTTCCCATTCCACCTTTGCAGAGATGCTGATAATCAATCTAACACAAACAAACAGCCCCCAGCTCTACA
>NC_085858.1:34818516-34823516 GCF_034702125.1 Engraulis encrasicolus | reverse complement strand
TGTAGCCTCCTCACTCAAAAGATTTGCTTTGCCTCCTTTAAAAGGGCCCATCCCCAGGCAAGCCACACATAGAGTGAAAAATAGGTGAAGAACGCGAGTTTTGATTTTCGGGTTGTTCAACGTGAGCTGCCACTACTGTATTTGTTTACAATGGCTGGATTGACACTCCCTCAACCCTTGACTGAAATCTCTGACAGTAGTATACCCATCTTTAAAGGGGATTTCTGGATGCTCGTACAGACTTCTGCCTCTTTTCCACCGCTGGTTTTACAGCTGGCCTACAGCTCGACACTGCGCAACTCGGCTTCCACTTTTTGCTGTGTCGTGTCTATTCAAGCAGCAAAAAGTGGCGGCCGAGTCGCACTGTGTTGAGCTGTAGGCCCACCAGGAAACCAGCAGTGGAAAAGAGCCTTAAGCTAACTTCGCCATTGGCCATGACAACTGACATGGCTGCCCTTAGTCAGGTTATTTCCTGCCCACCCTTCACTCCTCCCACATTCTCCGACTCTCACAGCCCATACACCCTTGCATCCATCCCTCTATCTCCCCATTCCTTGATCCCTCCATCCTACACTCTATCCATACCTCCATACTTCCCTCTCTCCATCCCTCTATTCCTACATCCCTACATTCCTCAATCTCTCCTTCTCTCTATCCCTCCCTCTCTCCATCTCTCCCTCTCGCCATACCTCTCTCTCTCCATCCCTCCATCTCTCCCTCCCTCCATCTCTTCTTCCCTTTATCTGTCTCTCTCTTCATTCCTCCATCTCTCCTTCCCTTTATCTCTCCCTCTCTCCATCCCTCCATCATTCCATACCTCCAGCTCTCCGTCCCTCCAGCTCCAGCCTCAGTTCAGGAGGCCAAGGAAAACTCAGCGCGTCTCCTCCATCCCGAGGGGCTTCATTAGCTGGAACAACATGCAAGATAAACACATGAACTAACCCCAAAAAACTGTTGATGCTTGCGTGGGAGAGTTTTTGTGAAAAACGTCCACCACCAATACCACCAATCCCCATCCCCTAAAAATAAAAATAGCCTCCTCCTCCCCGTCTCAGGCCGAAGGAATGAGGGCGCATGCAGGGGCATCTGGACTATTTCACCATACAAGGCCTTTCTTCGGCCCACTACATCCACACACAATACATGTAATGGGCACTGGCAGAATGACAGAGAAAGATGAAGAAAGATGAAAAAAGAAGAAAGAAAATGAGTGTGTGTGTGTGTGTGTGTGTGTGTGTGTGTGTGTGTGTGTGTGTGTGTGTGTGTGTGTGTGTGTGTGTGTGTGTGTGTGTGTGTGTGTGTGTGTGTGAGAGAGAGAGAGAGAGAGAGAGAGAGAGAGAGAGAGAGAAAGAAAGAAAGAAAGAAAGAAAGAAAGAAAGAAAGAAAGAAAGAAAGAAAGAAAGAAAGAAAGAAAGAAAGAAAGAAAGAAAGAAAGAAAGAAAGAAAGATGCAGATTCCCCATTATTATGTGCTGTCATGGTCATGAACATGAACAAGAAGCAGGAACTGCAAGTTACTTACCCCAATTATTGCAAAGAGGAGACAAAAAGATGGAGAAAGAAGATATAGGTGGAGAAAGAAGATATAGGTGGAGAAAGAAGATATAGGTGGAGAAAGAGAGAGAGCGCAAGAGAGAGAGAGAGAGAGAGAGAGAGAGAGAGAGAGAGAGAGAGAGAGAGAGAGAGATATTTAACCAGTCCTTTATTGATTGTCAAACGTGTTACAATGTCAGGCCGCAACTTACATTCTCAGTGGTCAACCCCCCCCCCCCCCCCACACATTTAAAACCACATTCCCATCAGCTGCAGTGTGATATAGCACCTCCCCCACCCCCCATGTGCCCGTAAAGCAGTCCATGTCATCAACCAACTTGTAATATGAATATTAAATTTTCTCATGAGAAAAAAACATCCCCCAATTTTGAGACCCAAGGTGCAAGAAAAACAAAAAGTTCCCGAAGCCTCACACAATTCAAAAACAAATGCATGACAGTTTCCCCCCCCCCACAAAAAAGACAATTCTCCTCTACTGTTGGATTTAGGTGCGCAACATGTCTATTTGTGGCAATAGCCCCGTGAGTGAGCCGCCAATGGAGGTCCGCTACGAGAGAGAGAGAGAGAGAGAGAGAGAGAGAGAGAGAGAGAGAGAGAGAGAGAGAGAGAGAGAGAGAGAGAGAGAGAGAGAGAGAAGGAAGCGTGAGAGAAGCAAGTCCGTTAGGGGTCACCATGAGTATTGTATGGGCTCCCATTCCTCTTGTTAGTATTGTTAGTATTTAGACATGATGGTGGATATTGCATGCAAAGCTAGTCACAGCAGAAGGTCTGTAGGGAGGAACTTGCTGTAAGTAGACATCCCATTATTCCGACAATTGACCGCTGAGTACGTATCTGTCTTTACAGTAAGAAAGGAGACCCATTAGTCCCACATCCCATTAGTCCGACCACACAAGTGAAAACTAAGCCGTAGGGCACTCGCCTACAATACGGCTGACCTGGGTTCGATTCCTGGCCTGGGTCCTTTGCCGGCCCTTCCCCGTCTCTCTCTCCCTACTCGCTTCCTGTCACCACCTTCAATGTCCTATGATAGGCTATCATAAATAAAGTCAAAAAGACTACAAAAAAAATTAATAAACTATGCCCAAACCAAAACAATTCCTATAACCCTAACCGTCTGTAAAGGCATGTTTTTGCGCATGTATTTTGTGTTTGACAAGACGTGCCCACATGTAGGCCTAGCCTTGTAGCATGAGTGTTGCGCACATTTGTCGGACTAATGGGCTGTCGGACCAATGGGCCATCCCCGTGTAGGTATACTGTAGGTGCTGTGGTTAGAGTCTTCTGGGGCTACTGCGGTGTGCTGGCTCTGTGTACCACCTCTCTGTTGTAGAGACCACAGGAGGTGCATTTAGGTGCATAGCTCCATTTTATGGAGACCACAGTAGGTGTGTAGGTAGGTAGGTGCTGTGTACTGCCTCTCTGTTGTGGACACCATAGGACAGGGTTTCCCAAACTGGGGTGCGTGCACCCCTGGGGGTGCGTGGCCTGCCACAAGGGGGTGCGCGAGCTGAATAGATCAATGGCTGAGATGTGTGTTTTTATACAGAATTAATGAACATTATGTAGTTTTTAATTGTTTGTTGAATTGTATACTGGAAGAATCCATCTGAAGTGTAATTTATAACAAGTTTATAACAAGTTCCATTGGGATGATGGCAGAAAAAACCTCAGGTCTATTGGAAATGCGGATTGCCCACAATGTGCGGCTGTGCAACATTCGCTTAGGGTGCGCGAACCACATTGAAATGTAAAAAGGGGTGCGCAGGGGAAAACGTTTGGGAACCGCTGCCATAGGAGGTGCATTTAGGTGCATAGCTCAATTTTATGGAGACCACAGTAGGTGCGTGGGTAGATGGGTGAAGCTGATAGGGCTGCTGCTGTGGCTGCTGCTGTGTGCTGTGTGCTGGCTCTTTTGTACCGCCCCTCTTTTCTTTTGTGGAGCGCAAGAATCCCAGAGGACACTCCGGCTCCCGCTAGTCTGGTCCGTGGCCCTGTTTTCATTCGTTCATGCCCTGCCGTGGTGAAACTCTGACTCACACACAAACACGTGCACACACGTACACCCACAGACAGACAGACAGACAGACAGACAGACAGACAGACAGACAGACAGACAGACAGACAGACAGGCACGCACGCACGCATGCACGCACGCACGCACGCAGGCACGCAGGCACGCACCGCACGCACACACACGCACGCACACACACACACACACACACACACACACACACACACACACACACACACACACACACACACACACACACACACACACACACACACACACACACACACACACACACACACACACACACACACACACACACACACACACACACACACACACAGGTGTTAACATACTGGTGAGTAGAATGATCTCACCACTAAGGGAGTGTGTCGCATTGCCTAATTACTTGTAACGTGTATCAGAGGCACCAGTGGTGTACCTGTCTGAATGCATTCAATGATTGATCATAAGCAGAGCACTGCGCTATAGTTCATTTTAAAAGATGAACAATGAATGAGCTGGTTCCTTTTGAAAGTTGTGAACTCATCTTTGAAGAACACTGACAGGCACACACACATACCCGCGCACACACACACCAATAGAATTCTGGAAGCGCACTTGCAGGTGTTTACACGTAGGTGAGTAAAATACTCTTTAAGTCAAGGGAGTGTGTGGCATTGCCCAATTATCTGTAACCAGTCTGTCTCTCTCTCTCTCTCTCTCTCTCTCTCTCTCTCTCTCTCTCTCTCTCTCTCTCTCTCTCTCTCTCTCTCTCTCTCTCTCTCTCTCACACACACACACACACACACACAAACAAATGCGCACACACGCCCACACACGCACACACGCACACACACACACACACACACACACACACACACACACACACACACACACACACACACACACACACACACACACAACACCACACACACACACACACACACACACACACACACACACACACACACACACACACACACACACACACACACACACACACACACACACACCAGGGGTGGAACTTGAGTTTTTTCCGCACCAGTCACTGTGCAAGGTAGATTTCAAAATCTACCAGTCACTCACTTTTTTACCTGTCAACTCATATAATAATAACAAACCAGTTCATCATTATTATTAGTAAAACTATTATTATTGGAATTATTATTATGATTATATATTTAAATGTTTGCGTTAGGTTGACCATGTCCTCAACACCAGAAAGGAGGACTTCTTACATGGTTGGGGGTGTGGGGGCCTTCCCCCAGAAGTTTGTGAATTTTTAGATACAATTTCCTGCATTCTAATCAATTCTAGGGTGAAGAATGGCATATCCCATTGGACAAAAAAAAATGCTTGGACACTCAGGCTATCCATAGCTCGAGTGGAGGTGAAAGTTTTCACCTGTCAAAGTGACTGGTGGGTTGAAAAAT
>NC_085858.1:34808516-34813516 GCF_034702125.1 Engraulis encrasicolus | reverse complement strand
GCTCACCTCCATGACATGTGGAAGTTTCGGGTGAGAGTGAAAGTACACGCTTCAGTGTGTGTGTGTGTGTGTGCCTGTGTGTTGGTGTGTGTGCCCATGCATGTGTGTGTGAGTGTACTGTATGCACCTCCGGGGATCAATAAAGTTACTCTACTCTACTTGTGTGTGCGTGGGACAGGGCAGATGTACGTGTGTGTGTGCATGTGCATGCATGTGTGTGTGCGTGCGTGCATGTGTGTGTGTGCGAGAATGTGTGTGAGAGAGAGAAACAGCATGCTCATGTGGGTCTGTGTGACTGTGTTTGTGCGTGTGCCTGTGCGTGTGCCCGTGTGTGCACACGTGTACTCCCGTGTCTGCGCTCGCGTGCATTGACATGTCCCGATGTAGTAAGACATCGGGTGATTGACAGGTAACGGTGAGAGTGTGGTTCTTGTTTTTCTGGTTTCGCCTGAGATGGGGAAATGATGGCAGCGGTTCTCTGGAGCAAGCGGGGGCCTGCCCTCCCCTCCCTGCCCTTCCCCAGGAGGGGAGAGGAGGCCTGGGAACCGGCTCGCCTCGTACACACGCTGCAGGCTGTAGGCAGGCAAGCAGGCTTGTCTTGCCCCATGCCTTGCATACGGTGACTACACTACTACAGAACTGTTCCCATCCCACACATCCCATTCTCATCTGTTGTTTATTATTTGCCTGTGTGGACTTGCAATACAACTGGGGAAGAGGGGAAACAGGAGGGAGAGAGAGGGAGAGGGAGAGAGAGAGAGAGAGAGAGAGAGAGAGACAGAGAGAGAGAGAGAGAGAGAGAGAGAGAGAGAGAGAGAGAGAGAGAGGGAGAGAGAGAGAGGGAGAGAGAGAGAGAGTGCTGGGGGTATAGGGTGAAGTGCTTTGGTGGTGGGGGAGATCTAATGGGTGGAGTTTGGTATATGATAAATGATATATGCCATGGAAAACTTTCATAAACACCCGGAGAGAAAAAAGAGCTAGACAAAAAAAGTGTGAGAGAAAGAAATAAAGAAAAAAAAGAAAGAGAAAAGGCAGAGGTTAGCATTTGAGAAGGCCAAACCATAAATTTGATTTGATGATGTTTTTGACATGCGGTGGAAAAAGGACTCTGAATCACTTCAATCACTTCTGTCGTTAAGCGATTGTGTAAGCCGAAACTGAGCACAGAGCTGGATGCAAAACCAACCTCATGTTTGAATAGGGATGTGTGTGTGTGTGTGTCTGTGTGTGTGAGTGAGTATGAGTCACTCTTTTTGGTTTTATTGGCACTGTGTTCCGATAAGCAGTTGTTTATTTTGAAGAAACCAATGAAATATTAACTTAAACTAGCTGGAACGTGAAAACACTATATGCAATAAATGAAAGAATCACAGAGACAGAGACAGAGACAGAGACAGGTACTGTATCCGTATCGTCGCCTCACCCCCAAGGCCTTGACCTAAACCGGAAAGCAAACGCACGATGATGAGAAAGGGAAAGACGAGAGAAAAAAGAGAAATGAGATGGAAAAAATAGACAGAGGGCATAGAGCAGTGTTTCTCAAACTTTTTCAGACCGAAGACAACTTTGTCCCCCTAGAAATATTTAGGGACCACCTGTCAACTGAATTGATAGGTGAGGGGTGCTAATTTGACACTGCTAATTTCAATGCACGATCACTACATTTTTATTCAAATTTACAAGCCTGTCTTATTGTGGTGAAAATAAGACTTCAACTATGGTTAGCTTTGTAATTATGTTACAAATATAGCCTACTGCTAGCTCATCTTGGAAAAGTAGAAATCCCCTCACGGACCACCTGAGCTCTGTCGCGGACCACAAGTGGTTCCCGGACCACACTTTGAGAATCACTGGCATAGAAGCACAGATTTTAGGAGGTAACGACAACAGAGGAAGGTGAATCACGTCCTGTTATGTTACTGTAAGTGGCGACACTGATGTTTTGGCATGACGACTGGTGACAAATGCCATCCTGCCTGATGTGTCACATTCCTGGATTATGTTTTCTTGTGATGTTTTTGTAACTACAGGCAAGAACAGTTTCATTGAATAAGAAACGCAAATGTGTATGTGCGGACGTGCGCGCGCAAATGTGTTTTTGTATCAATTCCTTTATGTGTGTGTATGTGTGACTGCCAAACTTAGTATCTATTTCACGAGTTTGTCCTTGAGTGCTTGGTGTACAGTTTACGTATAGTATATGCATGTTTGGCATGTTAGCTGGCCTCGGTCCTGGGATGCTTTAAACGGAGCTCATGCGGGATGAGATCTGCTTTCCCCCTATGTGTAGTATAGAGGAAGTGTAACTGGGTGTTCTAGTGAAATGGAGGAGTATGGGGAGGTGGTGGGACAATTCGGAAAGCCTTCGCGCATGACAGGCGAAAGAGGGAAGGAGGGATTTAAATATGCGCGAAGGCGGGAGCAAGTAATGACAACTCTTGAGCTTAGAATTACAAGGCTCCATCTCCGCTTAGGGTAGTTCTGAGATATTGAGCATCAAAGTTTTTACATCCCAGCCGTTTTGTGAGATAGAACCTTTTTATTTTATCAATAAAAATGTAAAATAATACTTTTTTACAAAAATAACACCACCCAGGCATTAATAAACATGTAATGGGTCAGATTATGTCAAAAACTCAATTTCGACCAAAAATGGAGATAGAACCGTATAATTCTCAGCCCACGAGCTGTCAATCACTCTCGGACTTCCTCCAGAACTCCGTTTGGTAACACTTTCTATGAAGCCCATATCTATAGCGCATTATGAGTGCATTTATAACAAATTATAATGCACATTATAATTACTTACAACACATTACGACTACACCGATGATGTTTCATGATGCTTTATGTTAACAGTAATGACTAACCATGAATCTAGCTTATAATACTTTATGAATCCAAGGGTATTATGAGTGCTCATGACTGGATATAAACTACAGGCTGCCTGATGGGGCTTACAGTACATTATGATGCATTATAGATGTGCATTATACAGTGCATTATAGATGCATCTATATGAACTTCACTTTACTTAGAGCACACATTGACGACTTATGATCTCACATGAAACATTATAGCATCGTATGAGCCCCTATGACAGTTTATCATCCAGGTCTGTGCATAGAGGGGTATAGGTACTCATAATGTAGTATAAGCCCCATTAGGCAGCCTGTTGTTTATAGCCAGTCATGAGCACTCATGACACCCTTGGATTTATAAAGCATTATAAGCTAGATTCATAGTTATTCATAACTGTTAATATAAAGCATCATGAAGCATTATGATTGTAGTCATAATACGTTGTAAGTAATTATAATGTGCATTATAATGTGTTATAAATGCGCTTATAATGTTGGCTTTAAGTAAAGTGTTACTCTACGGGTATATATAAACAACATTTCATTTATTGAACATGAATGGGTGTAGTATATATCTGTGAGTGTGTGTCTGTTCTCATGAATGTCTGTGTTAGTGTGGGATTTTGTGTTTGTTTTCTTGTGTGCGTTTACAGTATATAAATGTGTGTGTGTGCGTGTGTGCGTGCGTGCGTGCGTGCGTGCGTGCGTGCGTGCGTGTGTGTGTGCGTGCACGCACGCGTGCACTTTTGAGTGTGATTGTGGTGTTTTAGTGTAGGCACTCTCTCATGTATGGTACAGTTGTACGTATTCATGTGTATGAATGTGAGAAGGGGGGTCTAAAATACCGAGCAGGGTTCCCCGGAGGAGGCTGTGCTCTGTGTGTGTGTGTGTGTGTGTGTGTGTGTGTGTGTGTGTGTGTGTGTGTGTGTGTGTGTGTGTGTGTGTGTGTGTGTGTGTGTGTGTGTGTGTGTGTGTGTGTGTGTGTGTGTGTGTGTGTGTGTGTGTGTGTGTGCTGAGCTGAGCTGAGCTGTGTTGAACGGAGGAGGAGGTTCTTGTGAAAGAGCTCGGTGTGTCTGCCGGGGCCACTTGTGGCCTGTGGCCTTTGGCTGAAGGTACAGTAATCCACTATTTCAGTATTTCGTTATATTTCAGCTTTTGTCCTGTCAGCAGTGAAATATTTGTCAGCGCGATTGAGAGAGACAGACAGAGAGAAAAAGAGAAAGAGAGAGAAAGAGGGGGTGAAAGAAAGGGAAAGGAGAAAGAGAGTGGGCACTGTGCTGCTTGACCCCTTGACCTACAACCGCCCACCTCCACCACACACACACACACACACACACACACACACACACACACACACACCCACGCACAGACGCACACACACGCATGCAAGCACACACAAGCAACACACACACACACACACACACACACACACACACACACACACACACACACACACACACACACACACACACACACACACACACACACACACACACACACACACACACACACACACACACACACACACACACACACACACACACACACACACACTCAAATACTTACAGCCTCAGGAGAGAATGTCTTGCGCTGAGAAACACAAGGCCCTCATGCCGGCATCCAGCCCACTACCGACCTCCCTCCACTCCACGCCCACCCCGAACCCCGGCCTCAACCACCCCCTCTCGTCCAATCAGCAATGTCCTTGCACATACTCACATTCCGACGGTCCTTTTCCCACCGAGTCCCAAACACATATCTCCATTCTTTCCTGGCCGAGGACCAGAAAGAGCAGAGCGGTCGCATGACTGGGGCTCGGTGCAGGGGCAGGGGCCTGGTCCGGTGCTCGGCTCATGCCAGCGCTGACCCCAGCCGGCCCAGGGCAACAGGCCTGTCCTCTGGGGCCTCTGGGGCCTCTGGTGCTGGGGAGGGGTACAGTGAAGAGGGGTGGTAGATGGGGGATGGTGGATAGTGGATGGGTGGAAGCGTGGATGGGTGGATGGGTGCGGCCATGGGATGAGATAAGGAGGTCTAGCTGTTAAGACAGGATGGTGGGGTTCAGACAGCCTTGGCCAGGGCAAGAATCCTCTAAACGCCTCCCCACCACCCCATGCAGTACAGTACATACAGTGTAACAGG
>NC_085858.1:34801016-34803516 GCF_034702125.1 Engraulis encrasicolus | reverse complement strand
GAATTTGGAAAAAATACATGGTGCCTAAAGTCAAACATGGGAGGGATACAGCTCTTATGTGGAGCTGCATGCATGCTGCTGGTGTGTGAGGGCTTTTATCATTGATTACATCATTAAGTTAAAAATGTATTGCTCTACGAATAGCAAATATGTCACCATCTCTCATTGAACTCCATTGATTTTCATTGTGTTGCTTTCCATGATTGCAATGACCCTAAACATACACCTAAGGCCAAAGTTGATTTTCTGGAGAGGTGTGAGTGAATCAGTGATTAAGTATGACACCCGATCTGCGTATTTGAAGTGTTTTGAAGTGACTTATCTGCTCATTTTCACATTATGTTCGATAGGCGACAAAACTTTTGTCTTGTCAAAATCTGCCCTGTCTGTGTTCATTAAAGGGTCAATCTTTCTTTGGTGCATGAAATGTATATTTGTACATTCATTTTCATTCGAGAGGGCTGTAGCTTTCATATGAGTGACTTCTGAAGCAAAGTGATTAATTGAAAGTCAGGTTATTAGCTGTTATTCCAAACAGATGGGTAGGCGACAACTCTTTTGGAGGAGAGTGTATAGTTCACAGTCTGTGAGTGTGTGTGTGTGTGTGTGTGTGTGTGTGTGTGTGTGTGTGTGTGTGTGTGTGTGTGTGTGTGTGTGTGTGTGTGTGTGTGTGTGTGTGTGTGTGTGTGTGTGTGTGTGTGTGTGTGTGTGTGTGTTTGTGTGTGTGTGTGTGTGTGTGTGTGTGTGTGTGTGTGTGTGTGTGTGTGTGTGTGTGTGTGTGTGTGTGTGTGTGTGTGTGTGTGTGTGTGTGTGTGCGTGCGCGTGTTTGTTTCTCTGTGCGAGTGTCTGTGTGTAGTTTTGTGGTTTTCCTAATTAAGCACCACTGTGAATAGACTGTGTGTCTTTATGCAAATTTGTGTGTGTGGTGTTTGTGTGTGTGTGTGTATGTCATTGTGTGTGTGTGTGTGTGTGTGTGTGTGTGTGTGTGTGTGTGTGTGTGTGTGTGTGTGTGTGTGTGTGTGTGTGTGTGTGTGTGTGTGTGTGTGTGTGTGTGTGTGTGTGTGTGTGTGTGTGTGTGTGTGTGTGTGTGTGTGTGTGTGTTTGTGTCTGTCTGTGTGTCTTGAGGGAGCATATGGACATACATGCATATACAATTTTTGGCCCAGATCAGCAGCGTTGTGAGTGCTGTGTGTGTCTGTTGTCTGTGTAGTGGGGGTATCTCCTCTCCATCAAGTGTCTCCCTGTATTGTTTGTGTGAGAGACAAGAGCATCCGTCTGCATCCACCAGCCAACTCCTGATGCACTCAAGCTGAATAAACAATGATGTTAGTTAGAGTGCGAGAATCTGCTAGCAATCCAGGGACGCCCCCGCACCACCCCACCCTGTCCATCGTACCCTGCCCAGCTCAGTCCAGCCCAGCCTGGCTCTAGCTGCCGAAGCCATTGAGAGTATAGAAGCCGAAACAGATCACGTTCTGTCATTTTCTTTCAGGAGAGAGAGAGAGAGAGGGAGAGAGAGAGAGAGAGAGAGAGAGAGAGAGAGAGAGAGAGAGAGAGAGAGAGAGAGAGAGAGAGAGAGAGAGAGAGAGAGAGAGAGAGAGTAAAAAACTAGCCAAAAAATGGAAGTAAGTAATAAACAAAAACAGTAAGAAGGATGAAGAGCACAAATAAGAAGGAGAAGGAAGAGACATAGCGAGGGAATGAGAGCTAAAGCAGAGAGAGATAAAGAAAGAGAGAGCGAAACCACTTTGGCAAACCCCTCAGCCACTGAGTCTCTGGCTGGTTGCCATGGTCTTCCACAGGAAGATGGCGGTGTACAGCACTGCACTGGGCAGGGAAGCGGAGCAGAGCAGAGCAGAGCTCGCAAGGCAAGGCAGCCTCTACTCGACTGATGTGGTGGCGGGCATGCCTCCCTCTCTCGTGTGTGATTGTAAAACGAGCAGAGCAGCGCAGCACAGCGCAGCAGTCTCCCACCATCACAGCACTGCACTGAGGCCTGCTTCAGCTTAAAGGCTGAGGTCATGATGGATGAGGGAGGGAGGGAGAGAAAAGAAGGGAGAGAGATAGAGAGACAGAGTGAGAGAGAGAGAGAACTGGTGATATAGACAAGTGAGAGAGAGATGGTTTGGAGAGCAAGAGAGAGAAAGAAAGAAAGAGAGAGAGAAAGTGAAAGAGAGAGAGAGAGAGAGAGAGAGAGAGAGAGAGAGAGAGAGAGAGAGAGAGACCGAGTGAGAGAGAGAGAGAGACCGAGTGAGAGAGAGACCGAGAGAATGAATCTCTGTGAATAATTGGAGGAGAATAGCCTACTGGCTGAATAAGCATGTTCTTTTCACTCAACCAGAGACATGCAAAATGGGGTTGGATGCAAGTGGAATAGAGAGAGAGAGAAAGAACAAGGAAGAGGAAAAAGGGACAGAGGGATGATGAGAGCAAAGGGAAAGAAATAAGAGACTATGAGAATGAGTGTGTGTGTGTGTGAGAGAGAATTAAATATATAAAA
>NC_085858.1:34791016-34796016 GCF_034702125.1 Engraulis encrasicolus | reverse complement strand
TTTCAGAAATGTAAAAAAATATGTTTTTTTACATTTCTGAAAATAGGGGCCCACGAGGATGCGGGTCCCACCAGTGAGTCAGTGCTGCGCCGCTAATTATGAGGGGCCCCTTTAAGCCAAAAGTACCCGGGCTCTATTTTTCTACCAGTCCAGCCCCTGCAAGGCTTCACAGCCCTGGCTTTGCAGATCGAGGGGACAGAAAGCTGTTCGGAGAGAAATTTTATATTTAATTGAAACTAGCCATGAGACCGGCAAGGCGAGCGCTGAGTGTCGTTTACAGGCCTTCTGCTCCTGTTTCATGCCAGTCAAAAGCAGGCCGGTGCAAGACACGCTTTTCCAGAGAGAGAGAAAATCCCACAGCTATGTCATGGTGGTTAACACTATAATAAACGAACACATACCATACTGCGTACTCCTTGTGCATTCCTGTTGGGATTCATTTTCACTCTATGTGTCTCTCTAGTATGCCCTGTAGCAATGTACATTCTCTCTCAATGTCTCTGTCAAAATAAATGAATTGTTATTTATTGACACAAGTCTAAGCACAACACACAGACCAGTGTCCTGATGTCATGGCCTGTCGTGAACGGGAGTAGAGTTGCCCAGCCGTGACTCAAACCCGGACCTTCTGGGATAGTAAACTGGGACTCTGATCACTGCACCAAAGAGCCAGGCTCAGTGGCATGAGAGTCAGAACACACCCACAACCCTAGTGATAGTCACTCCATCACACTGGGCCTTCGGAAAGCGCACCTGTGCGCTTCACACACTCATGGTGTCTCCTAGCCTGGCCGCGCCAAACCCCTACAGCAAAGCTGTGCCGAAAAGCAAATTCAATTTGCGGCCTCTAGGGGCGTCTAGATTTCTAGGCTAGGTGTCTGCCCTAGTGATGGTCACTCCATCACATGGACTATTAGCAGGGACGTGCACAGGAATTTCAAAGGGCAGTTGCTCTAACCTGAAGAAAGGGCAACCCCCCCCCAAAAAAAAACCAACAAAAAAAACCCATCAACAATGAGCGGCCTTCAGAATTTTTTAGGAAACTGCACCATGGGTATTATTATTTTTAGTAGTAGTAGTAGTAGAAGTAGTATATTATTGTCATAATTATTAATATTATTTTATTGTACAGTATCTTGAATGCGTACCATATGATATAACATGCTAGTTTTTAAACATGTAGGCCTACCTATTAATCATATCAGAGATGATCAGCCTTATGCCCACCTGCCCTAAATGTCTCCTGATCCACATTTCCTCATGTGTGGTATGTGGCTGCCCCTAAATTAAATGAAATTATGAGAAAAAGCCTTGATAGTTTTTAAACCTGTAACTTATCAGTCACAGAGATGATCAGTCTTATGCATACCTATGTGCAGAGGTCTGTGGCTCTGAGTCATTCTCATCTTAAATGAAATGAAATGATGAGTAAATTAATAGGCTTAATATGAGGATGCTTAATCAATTAACCCACTGTCATCTTTATAATCCTTGTAGCAGCCACAGTAGACTTTAAGTTGTAATAAATAGAAATAGTTTAAAAATGGTTAAAAAGATAATTTAATTTGAATTTGAAATTTCATTAATATGCATATTCCATGATTAAAATGATGAATATTACATAGGAAAGCTAAAACAATAAGAATTCACAGGTTTAGGTCATTTGTTGGGTCTTTTGTAGCCCATATTGAAAATGTGTACTGTCGCTTTAAGAATTGACGAGCCGGCTTTCATTTCAGATCGCAAAGAACCGTGGCGTGGGAGCGACCAGTTCTTATCTGTTGCTCTGAAGCTCCGAGCTTCTCGCAGACTTTATAACCTTTTATTTTCATTACAGATATTTTAGTTAGTTCATGCACATTTTGTAGGCCTATGTCTTGAGAAGAACAGTAAACGTCAGTTATCATGTGGAGTGGATTTATTTCAATTACATGGACATTGACAGTGGAAACAGTATCTTTGGGTCGGAGAATATATCAGCGTAAGAAAAAGCACTTTCCAAGCGGTCTCACCAAGATCAAACCTCTACAATCCTGAAAAAGATTCTCTGCCTCACCTGCACCTGTTCATTTTTTTTTCTCAGCCAACTCTGCAGAGATGTGCTTCCTTTAGCTAGCCTTAAGTTCTCTCTTGCTTGATAAAACGACATGTCATCTGCATGTTTCTTAGTTGGGTTTGTCTTCCACAAAACAACCTGCGCCATGTAAAACTGCGTATTAATAGAATACACGCACATGGTGTTTTTTGAGTGTAGCGCGGATGAAGGAAGCGAGGCTCACGTCACCGCAGTCATGTAAAACGTTGACAATGACTGCAAGCTAGCTGGCTGTCGTTTCCCCCCAATATCTGAACGTGGCACACCGGCTGTCAGATTATCACTAAACGTCCTAAACTCGACATCGGCTTTAAGATGCATTAATTGTGGTCATGTAGTGTAATACTGTGTAGTCTGCTATGTTTCCAGCTCACCTCAGGCCGCCAGGGCAGTCGCTCTACTCCCACGACATCTTCGACATATTTTGCGTCTCTGCCCTGGTCGCATCGCATGCATGCTTGCTCCCCCCTCCCTCCCATATAGAGCTGCGCGTGCCCCCCGCAAAGCGCATGCTGCCCCTCCCTTTGCCTCGAGGTGCAGGTGAATCTGAATTTGAAAACTTAATTTAGGAAGCTTCAATCAAAAATACGAATTGCAAAGCAAATCAGCTGAAACATGAAATCTTAGCCTATTTTTCAAATTCCGAGGCATATCTACAGCTGGCTGTCGGGTTTTTTTTGCTACCTAAACGTGGCGCTGGCTGGCTGTCAGATGTATGATAACTAAAAGTTCTAAACTCAACATTGTTGATAATAGAGAGGTTGATTGTGAGCATATTTTGTACCCTAATAAGTAGACTGTGTGTAGGGCTCTAGCCGACACCCAGGCATCTTCAAAATCTTTCGTGTCTCTTATAGGCGCTCAAGCGCCTGTCGCGTGCCTCCTCCCCCCCCACCGGAGTTGTTGCCTAGAACTAGCCTACCTCACATCGCTCGTGCCCATTCTCGACGGGTCTGATGAATTTGTATGACTGACTTAAGTCTTTATTGTACAAAACTTCAATCAAAATTATGAATTATAAAGAAATCAAATTATATTGAAATATGAAATTATAATTGCCAAATTATTTTCCCCTCCCTTGGAAGGGCAATATCAGCCAATGTGGGCAAAAGGGCCGTTGCTCGGGCACCGTGGGCAACTATGCTCTGCACGTGCCTGCCTATTAGCCTGATATGGCCAGTCCCTCTCTACCTCTCTGTCCATTAGATGAGAGTCTTGGTGCAATCGGCCGATAAATTAACAGGGGGGGGGGGGGGGCACGGAGAGAGTGCTAATGACGGTGATGTCAAATGTCTGTACCATTGTTGTCCACTTTGTTGGTAGTGTGCAAAAATGCTGGTAGTGTAGCAATGGCAGTCAACACTCTAAGGCAGCTTCTCAATCCATTTTGAGTAGGCCTACCCAAGGAGATGCTACATTACTGTTCTTTTTGTTGAATATGAATTTGCTGTTGGCAATTGGTCCACCCATCATTCAATTTACAGGGCAAAGCCTGCAGCTATCGGTAACAGCCATCTTGTGCATGTCGTCTTCTCCGAGTTTGCTAGTGAACAGATGTTCTGTTTCTAAAATGGCAGACTTGTGACAGTGCTCTGACGTTTAGTGCATAGGGCACACAGTGCACTGAGGTCTTTAGTGCATAGTCTCGTGGGAAAGTTTGGGCACTATACACTGTGCCTCTACTTCCATAAACAATATAAACAACACGACGGCCGTTTAGTATGTGCAGTGGCCATCGCTAGCATACTTCTTTTTTGACCGTTGTTACTGCTAGTGTTACTGTTAGTGCACTGAATTTTCATTGTATGTACCCTACACATTTAAAGTGCACAAGTATGCCATTTGAGAGGCAGAAATGGTCACTTGCATCTAGGTAGCATAGCATTTCGAGTTGGTTAAAGAGAGTTAGAAAATGTCAGGATGTCCATTGTGCCTTCATTTGCAAGGAATTATTGTACTTTCATTTGCAAGGGATTAAATTCGAATTGTAATTACTAGCAGATAAGTTGTGTTACCAGTTTAAAACCGGTAACTTGCATCAGCAAACTCACTCAAACAATAGAAAAGCTAATGCTAGCATTTGTTGTTATGATACTGGTGTTTAGGGCATTTCAGATACATTATCCGGTAATATCCTCTTACAATTTAAATACAGATCGTAGATTAAACTGGATAGAGGTCTTTGTAAATCCATCAAAAACATTGCAGCTGGCTTGTTGTCCAGCTAACATGCATGAATGCGTGCCTGCCCTGCGTCCTTGCATTCATGTGTCTCCATCAGTGAGTGTTCCTGTATGTGAGTTTGTGCGCACATGCACTGTATGTGTTAATACTGTGTGCATGTATGACTGAGAGTGTGTGTAAGTATGTGAAGAAGATACACCATAGAGCCCTCCACTGCAGTCCTGCATTTCCTCACAGGCAGGCCCTCACGGCTCTCGTCAAAGCCTAGACAGCCCCAGACAGCTCTGACCCCAGACAGTAATAATGTCTACCAGGTGCATTCCTCCACTCCGCACGGGGAGGGAGAGGGAGGACGTTCTACCGTTTTTATGGTGCACCTTGAACACATCACAGACTTAATGAGCCGACCTCCACTATTTGTTTTGCCTAGCGCCGAACTTAATGGGCTTCCCCTTTAACTTTGTTTCGCAAGGAGAAGTGTTAGTGGCGTATAAAGTCCGAGAACCTTTGCACTATGATAAAATCGCTCTTGATCCCTTAAGACGCGGCTTTATAAATTAGCTGTTACCAGAATGGCAATGACCAAGTCATAATGTATTACTAAAGGCCCTGTGCACTGTCATAGTAGTGTAGTACTATAGTAGTTCACTTTCAATGTCTATTACAGCGTGCCACAGGAGGTACGGCGTGCATTAAGGGGCTACTATGTCTTCTTTGACGG
>NC_085858.1:34758516-34778516 GCF_034702125.1 Engraulis encrasicolus | reverse complement strand
AACAATTAATTCATATTCCCAGGGGACCTAGTGAAGGTGTGGTCTGTTGTAAAGGCGGGCGCCTTCACTATAGGCCTAAACTGCAGGGGGGAATCCTGTTTTGTGTTCATAGTACAGCCCTTGGAGGACTTTGTAAAAAAAATATAAATGTATATGTAAATTTATGAAAAGTGGCCCCTACAATGAAAAAGCTTCCTCACTCCTGATCTAAAGATTTTTGTGGGGTCTTTTATGACAGGACAGTTTGAGAGGTGGACAGGAAGCGAATGGGGAGAGAGATGGGGAGGGGTTGGCCAATGACCCGGGCCGGGAATGGAACCCGGGTTGGCCACATGGCAGATGAGTGCCCTACCGTTTGGCCATGGCAGGGCCTCTTCACCCCTGATCTTAACATTAACAAGGGCATTGACTCAAAAATAGAATCTTATTGATCACAACTTGACCTTCAATCCCAATACAAAACATGACCTATCTACTAGGTGAAGTCCCACTAAACTGTTTATAACTGATCACATTATTGACATACAGTACGGTAATCATTCTATGTAAGAAGTTCATTGAAATGATGAAAGCCCATCTGACAAAGGCAAAGCCCTCTGATTGTCAATATGTCAATGATATTCTTACTGTGGAAAAGAAACCTGGACAAAAAACATATATTCAGCATGTAGCTGAATTAATAACTATTTACTGAAAACTATGCTAATCCAAACCTTAAAAATCCAGCATTTTTTTGTTCATCATCAGACTTTGCCAGTTCACAAACTTATTTTTCAGTATTCACAATCATCAATTTCAAAAATTCCCTTTATCATTTCATGTACATGAAAGGTGGTACAGTCACCATATTCACTGGCCAGGCCAACTTAAACTTGCTGTGTCACAGATTTGACCGATCTTATTTTGCCAACAGTCCTTACATCAATAGCCATGTTTCAGGAAATGGGAAACGCCAATCTATGTATTTGTAAGCAGTATTTCTAAAAAAAAAAATGCTTTCAACAGCAGGAACACATGGCATTATCTTCCTAAAATTGCAGTGCAATGCCTTAAGATTTGCTTGGATGTTAGGCACGTTTCCAGGTTTTGGCCTGTGTATATATAGCAAAAGAGGGTGCTGTGCAAATCCTAGAGAAACAGTATGGTCATTCATCCAGCCAATGACATAATGACATGATGAAATCGGATCACGCCTAATAGCAGTGCAAAAGCTTGTGTGCTGCTTTCCCCACTGTACCTTGCTGGCGCTGCTCATGACGTCATTCATCCAGCTAGTGACATACAATATCATGATGAAATCGGATCACGCCTAATGTAATGTGCAGTCAAGGAACAGGGCTCTCTGAGCCAACCAGCCAAATGCTGGTGAAAATTCAGTTTGGCTGGTAGAAAAGAATACTTGTTAGCCACGTTGACCCATTAGAAAGTGTGTGTTTGGATTGTAAGATTAACATGTACTAGTAATTTTGGCTAGTGATTACTGCAGAAGCAAATGAGGGTGAGGGCCAAACAAATCACCCTGACCATATGACCAGAGGTAGCACACATATACTGTATATTATCATTTGTTCCAGCCTCATGGCGGACCAAATGTTTGCCATGTCTGGGCCGGATCTGGCCCACGGGCCGCCATCTGGAGACCATGGGTTTACTGAATGTGCAATACTAACCGCACAAATACACCTAGCGCGACAAGAGCGAGGCGAGCGACGGAAGTAATTGACTTTGTATTGAGTCGCGCAACAAAAGCGATTCTGGAGACTAGAGGCGATTCACGCGCCGAGAGCGACAGTTTGAAGTTGAAATCCTTTCAACTTTCTATGACGCGGTTCGGCGACCAGCCGCGACAGCCAATGACTGTATAGAGGTCAGTGAACACAGCCAATGGGAATGTTTGAAAGCTTTGCCTTCTGCTTGCAACGGACATACTGTAGTCGCTTCAATCGCTCGTATCACTCTTGCTGCACAGAAGCGATTCTCTGTCGCTTCAATCGCGTTGCGCTAGGTGTATTTGTGCGGGAAAGCTCTGTCTGGCAGGTGCTGCTTGCCGTACTCTACTTCGGAGAGAATAGAGAGAGAGAGAGGTTCCATTGGCCCATTGTTTCCGGGTTCTATTATGGCAAGGGGGAGAGGGGGGAAATCTCCCTTTAGGCAGACCTAAGGACTGTTCTATTCAATGCTAGGAGTATTATGACACGCCTCTTTAGGCAGACCGGAACCTGGTCAAGTTAGGTGCCCATAGCAACCTATCACATTGGCATATCTCTATACACTTATAGAATCTCTGCTACTACTGTACCTTGCAGGCCCATGACGCTGCTCATGACGACGATGTGGCCGGCCTTGCGCTTCTTCATGTCGGGCATCACCTCCTTGATCATGCGCACCACGCCGAAGAAGTTGGTATCGAACACCTTCTTCATCTCCTCCACGCTGATGCTCTCCAGGGGGCCCAGGAGACCGATCCCTGCATTGTTGACTAAACACACATGGAGAGAAGTTAGACTAATATGCACTGGCGTAACGCAAGTACTTCAGGCACCCCCTGCAAGCTACCAAGAATGAGCCCCAGAACGAAAAAAGAGGACCTAATATCATGTGTCGGGGGAACGTTTCTTCACCCATGTGGGGCCCCCACCTCGTGTGCCACCCCCATCCCCACCCCCTCGCGGGGGCTGCGGGGGTATACTTTACGCCCCTGCTTCTATGACTACTGTAAACTCCTCTGGGTGGCGCAGGAGACCAATCCCTGCATTGTTGACTAAACACACATGGCAAAATGCATAATTGTTTTGGCCTTTGTTTGGATAGGGAAATGAAGAACAGGACAGGAAGTGAGTGAGAGGGAGAGAGAGAGAGATGTGATTGGTTTGTAATATTACCCAGGCCGGACTCAAACCTGGGTCCCTATGGGCAACAGCCTTCATGTGGTACGGGCAGGGGCGTAGCAGCAAATTGTGGGCCCTATGTACAATCAGCTCCAATGGACCCCCCCCCAGCCATATATCTACATAAATCGAAAAGTGTGTGTGCCCCCTGCAGTGGATCCCGATCCATGTATTGACTAAACACATATAGAAAGACAAAAAGTCTAATTAAAGATGCCTAACTGTTCTGCAAAAGGTACTCCTGATTCCCGAAGCTAGACGCTAGTTCCTTTTTTCTGTGTGTGGAAAATCCTCACTGTAAACATGGGGACCTTCAGGAGAGATATTCACACTACTAATGTACACTGTTCTAGACTACAGAATATAGGAATATGTACAGTATATGAAGAGTTTCATTGTTTTGTCATTCGTTTTTGACTTTTGCATTTTGTTATTGGAAATGACTGTTCAGAAGTCCTATCATCTATGTGTGAATTCTTGCCATTCAAATATTTTGAGAACATACTTGCAATGGAATGCCCAATACAAAAATGTACATTTCCCAAAATTCTACAAAATGGATACACACCATTTTGCAATGAAACTCTTCATATGTTACAATTGTGTTAACAGTTATACCTGGAGCACTGAGAACAACTAGTAAATTCTTGATAGAGTAACAGGGTCACTTGTCCTGTGTTGACAAATAAAATAGAATGGAACCTTTCCGTGGTAACACTACGATAACGGTATTAACGGTTATAAAGCGTTATTACTTAGTAAGTAATGGACTAATTATAAACAACAACACATTTACAAAAGTTTGTAAATGAATACAACAGGCACACCTTCAGCTGTGAAAAGTGAGAGATTAAAATAGAAGGTAGAAGTGTCTGGTGGCAAACTGACATCACTCATCCAGCAGGAGCAGATTCACACTCTGATATGCAGTTGCACATCGGCTGTCTTATACTGTATACACGTTTAACAATATTTAAATAGGCTAGTGTGCCTTACTCATTCACAAACATTTGCAAATGTGATGTTTATAATGAGTTAATTCTTTACTAGGTGTTAATAAAGCATAATGTAACTTTATCACTAAGTGTTACTGTGGCTAAAATGTTGGAGAATGTAAAACAATATTTTAAACTTACAAACATTCCTACATAGAACATTGGGAAGTGCTATGGAATAGTTTTTTTGTAGATTTTTTTTGGTCTTTTTCGACTTTATTTGATAGGACAGTGTGAGAGGTGGACAGGAAACGAATTGGGAGAGAGACGGGGAGGGGTAGGCAAAGGACCCGGGCCGGGAACCAAACCCGGGTCAGCCGCATGGCCTATGAGTGCCCTACCGGTTGGCCACGGCAGGGCTGCTACGGAATTCTTAACAGGAGTAACATGATCCTGTGTTGTTGACTAAGCAAACATACCAAAACCTCTCAAAACCTTCTGCTGACATGGGAACCTCCATTTCCTTTGGAGGATTTGTTAGACTACTAATGTACACTATATTGATCTCACTAGATACTACAGAATCCAAGAACATATACAGTGCAACTTTCTTCTACATTTACATAACACACAGCCATACCCATACCCACGGCACTGGGAACTAAGACATTCTAGGAAATCCTTGATGGAGTCACTTGTCCTGTATTGTTCACTAAATGTTTAATCAAACACAGCAAAAACGTTTCTGTTAACATGTGGACCTATGGTTTAGGAAGCATCAGTCTGCCACTGTAGTCTAGAGGAAGTCACAATGTTAATTCATGTTTAGCATTGACTTTTGAATAGGAAAACCAACCTGTATCAGGTATTCTTTTTGAAGAACGGATCAAGAGATGCATTCTTGTTCAAGGATGAGATAAATTGCACACTCAGTGAGCATTCAACACTAACTACTGGAATATTCTTCATGGAGTAACAGGGTTTCTTGCCTTGCAGAGAGGTACCTGGTAGTGGACTGAATTCAGAACCACAGTGTTCCTTTGCACACCCTGATCACTAAACCACTGGACCATCAACACCCTAAACACAGACGCAGTATGGATGAGACTCAGACCATTGCATGAAAATGAGGGAAATGATTTAGTTTGACATTCCAACCTGCTATGCTACAGTTAAGCATTATTTATTATGCTCACCCGTATCTTATCTAATCTGCACTTCAACGTTCCCATTGATGTGCTGATGATATGCCACTGCAGTAGCATACAGCAAACAGAAAACATCCTCCCTGTGCAGTATATTATTTGCTTTTTTTCTTTGCTATTAATTGCTGAAAGTACAACTTTTTGCGCAACATTTTTGAACAGCTTTGGCAGTTACAGTCTTTGGCATGCAAACAAGCCATAGCACTTCTGCCATGTTTGGGCGCCAGTCACTTGCAAAAAAACAAAACCACATGACTTCCCCTCCGAGTCTCCGACTGACGATAGCAGCCAGACACTCAGCTCTTACCGACTGCTTTGCCACTGCACTGGCGTGACTAATGGGGTGGATAATTAAGGCTGACGTACGTAGGTTGTGTGATGTAACTATAACCACATGGGGTCATTCCATGACTTGGAGGATACAGATGAGATGACACTGGCGTCCCTGGCCCTGCCACTGATATGGGATAAAGAGGTTAGTACTGCTTGGGAGTGGTTTAGCCGTGGTCTGTCTGGGGCTAAGTTCATCCAGGCACCAACATAATTTCACCACTGTCCAGCAGAAATAAAATCTAAATCAGTACTACTGGTCAGTCTCCATGAGTATATGTATGATACATTATGTAATAGCCAACTTTAATGTGTAAATTATTATTTATTTAGAACATAGAGTGGAGACAGAAGGTTTTTGTCTGACAGTGACATTACAGTGCATGGACTTTCCTTCCCACAACTATTCCTCTACCCAAACATAGCAAGGCTGCTTTTGAGCGGTGGAAAATTCCCAGTAAATTTCCAAAACGTTGCAATGGACCCTTAAGTAAGGGAATGCTAGTTATCATCAACATTTCACATTGATTCTTTTCCACAGGCACTGGGGAATTTATACGTATTGTAAGGAATTAACTGGATTCTTAATTACATATTATATTACTGTATATCCCAATACCTACTGAATATTGTTTTATCATAAGCAACTTTAAGAATGCTCAGTTATTTCATCAACATTTTTTTTTATTTTCATTTAATAAACAATTCTATAACTGAATGTGCATGAACATGTGAGCTCAGAAAATGAGCTTAAAGAGTTCAGACTTTGTGGAATCCTTGTGCATGTGATAGCTGCATGTACTATATGTAGGATGCATGACCTCGGAAAATCAGGAGGAAATGTTATGCTATGGCTCAGTGATCAAGCCATTAAGCCTATTTACTAGCCATAGTTTTGTCATCAGCTGTTTTTGTTTTTTTTATCACGATACTGTATATCTAAACTCAGAAGAACATCAGTACCATTACCGTGTTCTGCATGAAAATAAGTCAGACAAATAGAAACTGAGTAACTGAGAAACAATGGATGCCCAAGGGACAAACAACAAAATACGGGCAACTGATATGGTATACCTTATAATAAGATTCCTGCCAAAGTGGCTAGTGACACTGGCATGACCACTAGTCCAACCAAATTATTCTAACAATTGGCTAGTAGGCAGGTGTTAATGTCAGCCCTGAATGTATGAACATGAGGATCTGTATTGTGAGCTCAGAAAAGGACCTTTTTAGGCTTCAGACTTCGTGGAATCATTCTGCATGTGATGACGGCACGTACATAGGGAGCATGACCTCAGAGGCTCTGGAGCAGTGGTTCTCAAACTTTTTTGAACAAACACCCCCTTGCCCTCATCATAAGCCTGTCAACGCCTCGCTTAGTATTGAAAAATAAAGACTAATGCCCCCCAATGGGAACTAAGCCCCGCCCCCACTCAGCTGTATCCTTCTCATCCCCCCCCCACAGGGCGTCTCAACGCCCCCTGGGGGACTGTAGCGCCCCTGTTGAGAAATGTGGTTCTGTGGTTGAGGAACAGCATGCTATACTCCACAGTTTTCCCATAAAATTCATTATTTTATCCAAAAATGAGTGTTTCTTTTATTAATTCTACCCTTAACTCCTAAGACAAGGACTCTGTTTTAAATTTGCTGTTACCAGAATGGCGATTACCAAGTTGCAATGATGACGCTGTGTACTATAGTAGTGTAGTGCTGTTGTAGCAAAGTCTTTTCGATGACTAGTGCAACTTTCCACTGGCTGAACACATTATGAGGCTACAGACATACTTATGGAAATCAACTTTGAAAATTCCCAATTCACACACATGCACGCGCACGCGCACGCGCACGCACACGCACACACAAACACACACGCACAGAGCCACGCACACACGCATGCACGGACGCACGTACGCACAAACGCACACTCCTCATCAACATGGGAACAAGAAATGGGACATCTATGGCCAAATGTTAGGTAGTTTTAAGATTTGAAGGTTGCAGGTTCACTTCCCCACCCTAACCATAGAGAAAAGTGCCTTTGAACAACGAACCTAACCCACACTGCTCCTGGGACTGTAAATGTAACCGTTACCCTGTCCCTAAGAACCTATACACCACTCTGGATAAAAGTGCAGTGTAACATACAACACAGCAAAAACAATGCAGTGTTAATTCAACACCTAGAGAGTCGATCTACCATCATCTAGAGCAGAGGTTCTTAACCTGGGGTGCCGGCACCCCCTGGGGGTGCGCCAGAGACTGCAGGGGTTGCACAGAATTTTGTCTGCATTGAGGTTGTGACCATAATTCAGCTCGGGAACATTATAGCTAGGTCCCTATTTCATTAAGGTATTGATCAATGTCTCAAGCAAGAATCATTGTAATGAATGACTTAAATAATTTCTCGTGCGTTTACATGGTTACACGTACATTTGGGTTGGGGGTGCAAGGCTTTGCTTTGGGCACAGGCAAAGGGGTGCTTAAAGAAGAAAAAGTTAAGAACCACTGATCTAGAGTGTTGAATGAACACAGCATTTTCTTACTGTGTAGAAATACCTGATGCCAACACAGCCCTCATAGAAAGAGTGATCCACTAACCACTAGGTGAACCCTTTTCTATCACCCAATAAGTGATGACATGTCCAAAACCCGCGCCCATCACTCTTAAAAACACACTCTTCAATAACACTCTTCAATAGACATCACATCACCCCATGGCCCATGTTAAAGCTCACCGCAGCGCCTGGATTACGTAAGAGATTAGGTTGCTGCACAGCACTGGGTAACTGCAGAGCACAACACTGATGTACTGTGCTGTACTCACTGAGGATGTCAATATGTCGGTCTTTGACACTGTCGATGCACTGCTTGACCGACTCGTCGCTGCAGACGTCCAGTGGCTGTAGGGTGAGGGTCTTCCCGTAGGTGTCCCCCGCCGCCTCAACCAGCTTGTCCTTCTTCTTAAGATCGCGCATGGTGGCAATGACTGTGGAAATGAAAAAAGAGTAGAGCAGAGTAGAGTTGAGTAGAATAGAATAGAATAGAGTAGAGAGGAGTACAGTAGAATAGAATACAGTAGAGTAGAGTAGAATAGAGTACAGTACAGTACAGTACAATACAGCACAGTACAGTATGAGCAGAATAGAGTAGTGTAGAATACAATAGAGTAGAGTAGAGTAGAATGCAACAGAGATAGAGTAGAGTATGAGTAGAGTAGTATAGAATAGAATAGAGTGGAATAGAATAGAATAGAATAGAATAGAATAGAATAGAATAGAATAGAATATGAGTAGAGTTGTTTAGTGTAGAATAGAATACAGTAGAGTAGAGCAGAGCAGAGTAGAGTAGAGTAGAGTAGAATAGAG
The DNA here is from genome assembly GCF_034702125.1 of Engraulis encrasicolus. NCBI lineage: Eukaryota > Metazoa > Chordata > Actinopteri > Clupeiformes > Engraulidae > Engraulis > Engraulis encrasicolus. The sequence goes on along the minus strand of NC_085858.1, from coordinate 34,769,793 downwards.
TATGAGTAGAGTAGAGTGGAGTAGAGTAGAGTATGAGTAGAGAGGAGTACAGTAGAGCAAGGTAGAGAGCAAAGTAGAGTAGAATGAAGTAGAGTACATACACATACCTTTGGTGTCTCGTCAATATAATACCATACGGTACGTATTAGATAGACACTGCTTGACAAATCACGTATATTACACACAACTGAATACATAGAGACATATCAACGTAATGAACAGGAAGTGTGAATAGGGAGTATGAATAAGGGAATTAATAAAAGTCTGGCATGGCAATTCAATGTTCTAACCCCTGTGGCCTAATGGCTGTAGCCAGGCTGTGCCCTCCTAGTGACACAACACTCTCAGCTTGCAACTAGTCAGGTCAAGAGCAATGCAAAATACTTTCTGAGTTCCCGTATTTTCGGGAACTCAGAAAGTATTTTGCATTGCTCTTGACCTGACTCTTGAACTCCTCCCACTTTGTCGGTAAGAAAACAACCACAAGCAAACCAAGGGAGGCGGGTTAACCATGCCGTTTGGGAAATGTTAATTGCTATGCTCTTGGTCAGACCAAGTCTCGAAGAGATTTGAACGTCGATGATAATCAGGCTATAATGGCTGGGTATTTGGTCTTTGATCCAGGCTGTTACAGGTTTCATATTACATTACATTACATTACATTTACACTTTTTTAAATTCAAAGCGACTTACATGTATTTTAGGTACAGGGTATTGGCTACAGACCCTGGAGCAACGCTAGGTTAGGTGCCTTGCTCAAGGGAACTTCAGCCATGGATGAAGGTGCTGGTAGGGGTGGGATTTAAACCTGCAACCCTCTGATCTGAAGACCAGCGCTCTAACCATTGAGGCATGGCTGCCCTCTTATCCCGCATCCTTGCACTTTTATTTGTATTTTTCATGTGCTTTTATTTAGGGATGCACCGATACCGATACTGGTATCGGTATCGGCACCCGATACTGCTCATTATACTTGTACTCGTACTCGTCAAGCACTTGCCGATACCAGAAACGATACTGCTATTACTCAAAACAATGCAAAATCTTGTCACGTTCTGTGGACTTGAAAGCAGCATGGAAAAAAGTGCCACCTCATACATTTACTAACATTTAAATCTACATGGAAATGGACAATAGAAATATCACAGGTGGAAAAAAACAAGGCCATGCATTTATTTTCATTGTGTTTTGGTGGTAAAAGGTATCGGTATCGGTACTCGGTATCGGCAAGTACACACAGTAGCCTCTTACTGCAGATGGGGTCGCCGGCGGGACTATTCACTATTTGCTGAAAATACTCAACTACATCATAACAACATTGCTATGACAGTGCCGAGAGCCTTAAGTAACAGATTAAGACATAGACATTACAATTTTGGTGACAGTAAGGTTATAACATAGGTGCTGCGCTAAGGGGTTAATGTACTCGTACTTGTATCGGTTTTCAAAAAAGTGGTATCGGTGCATCCCTACTTTTATTAGTCTTGTACACCAGTCTTCTTATCTTCCTGTCTTCAGCTTAGTTAATTTTTCTAAATGTAAAATGTTTCAAACGTCATGTATTACTTACATTATTGTTACTATTACTGCCACTTTTAGCCGTGGGGAGAATAAAAGCATCAACTTTCAATCATTCCTGTTTTACAAATGCGTTGCTATTGTTGCTGGTGTTATGGACATGGTGTCCTGATTACACAACAAAATACATGTCAGGGAAATGGACAATCCTGTGTGTGTGTGATGATTATTAACAAACCTGTTGCTTGCTTTTGTCTATTATCCATTAACCACACATACCCTATATAATAACACTGACTAACCTACTTTCAGACAACCCTCACACACACACACACACACACACACACACACACACACACACACACACACACACACACACACACACACACACACACACACACACACACACACACACACACACACACACACACACACACACACTTCTTCTCTATCACAGCCACTCATACAAAAGTATTGCATGATTTACTTGATACTCTCCTAAAAATAAAATGCTCCAAAATAATTTCCAGTGAACTTGTCAAGACATGTAAGTAAGCAAGTGGTTTGGCCATTAGCTTGACATAACTCTCAGACCCTTATGGAACATGGACCTGTCCATACAAGTAACCCACACACAGACACACACAGACACAGACACAGACACAGATACACAGACACAGACACAGATACACACACACACACACACACACACACACACACACACACACACACACACACACACACACACACACACACACACACACACACACACACACACACACACACACACACACACACACAGAGATAGTGCCTCAGTCTATATCGTTGGAGGGCTTGTTGGGCTGTCTTATCAGAATTGCAGCTTATCTAAGCCACAGAGACCAGGGCGTAATCTCTGAGTTTCATCTCTCTAATCGTACAGAAAAGCTAGGCATCACGAATGGATTACTCACAGGCTTAATGGAAAAGCCACAACAGCATTAAGTCAACTGCTGCCCCACGTCGGACTGTGAAACAATTCAATAATTGCATAATTCCAATGTTATGCTGCACTATAAAAGACAGACACTATGTAACACGCACACCACAGTGAATGTGTGTGGAAAAGCTGAAAAATAAAATTGATCCAATAAATTGGTATCTATTAAAGTTTTAAAATCACGACAGCAATCTTCCCACAGGAAAATGTGCCAGTTTATTAAACAGAAGAATGCATCAAGTTGCTTTTTAACGAAAGTTTGTAGTTGAATGAGTCTGATTGTTGGAGTCATCCCTTTCCAAATTTGGGACTTAAACTTTTAAGCTATGAGGACACACATTTCTCCAAAATCCAGCGAAAGCTCTAATTGCTCAAAGTCTCTTTCTTTCTCTCCACCCCCCACCCTCTTTTGTTACCCATAATCCTCCTGTGATCCCAGGGGGAGCAGCTAGGGACAAGTTTCATTCAATTAGCTGCCATTCATTTCACTGACATGCTTTAACGCACCCTTTCAACAGGCAGACAGCACTGACTCCGGTCTGGAGCCACTCTACTCTCCCCTTTATTGTGGAATGGGAAGGAAGTCTCTATGCAACAGGAAAACAAAACACCTCTAACACTGTAAATGTGGACACCTTCAGGTGACAGGTGTGATGACAGACAGAGGAGAGACTGTAGTGTGTACCCCTGAACAGTCTTTTTTTAGGTGTCCATGCACCTGAGTTCTGCCAGCTAGGGGACAAGCTTTCTCCAAACATTTCTTTGTGGAGTAGCCACACACCATACAAGTGCCTTGCTTGTTGAGCAGCACAACTGCTCCATTGTTCTCCCAGTGGCCTGAACTGTAAGGCCTGGGCAGCTTAAACATTCTTAAGTGGACCACACTGCCGAGAAACGGAATTCCTTGTTGGGAGGGCTTCCCTAAAATTGGCATATGCCACTGGTGCTCATTAAAAACACAACACATGGTTTAATCTCTGAAGATTTCTTACTAGCCCGGGCACACACGGACGGATCCACTATGATGCAACTCTCCCCTATTCCGGAAAACAGGGCAAAGTTCAACAACTTTTTTTTCTCGAGAAGAGGTGTTATGGCGCCTACCTCTGTCTCACGGTAGTAAATCATAACATCTGACCTAAATAACTACTAAACCTGAAAGCCACTTTAACCAAATTTGTGAAGGCACACAACGATGTTTTTTTAGATGACCAGAGACAAGGTATGGGAGTCTACTGGGCCAGGAAATCCCAAGAAACGTCAAGCAACCCCAGCTTTTTTAGAGTGAGCCCTCGCTTGTTCAGGTCTCAAACTTTGTCCCTCTCCCAACACTCGGTCTCTTGAGCGCTATAGGCACATTAGATACGCCACTAAACCGGGGCAGCGGTCTACAATTCAGAGCGATAAAGGAGGCTTTGTTCTGGAGAAGTCACTTGAAAGAGAGAACTGGCAGTCTTTCTAGTGATCTCGCCCTGGAAATCGGCATCCTTACCCTGGAAACTGCACTTTGAGATGGTGATAGCTGTGGGAGGGTGTTGAGAGTCCGAAAGGAAGATGTTCGCAACAGTCTGAGTTTAATGAATTGATTAAAGATAGTTTTGCAACGTCAGAAATCGTACAGCGTGCTCTTGTTTACATTTTGAAACGATTAACGTGGGATTGAAATGTCGCGACATTTAACTAAAGGAAACACCCCCAGCACGCATATTAAAGAAGTAGAATGAATGCAACGAGATGTAAAGAGAGGGCATTTACCATGGTAACGTTTCTTCTCATCTTTGGCAAGCAGGACAGCAATCTGCAACCCAATTCCGGAGGAGCAACCGGTGATCAGTACCACTTTTTGCCCACTGCTCGCCATGGTGTGCGCCCTTATGACTGAGTCCCTACTCTGGAGAGTTGTCGCCGAGCAAGTCCGATCCTGGGACTTTTAAAACTAAAGCGGATCATGCAGAAAGGCGCCCATGTGAGCAATGTAGTCACATGTCAAATAGACGTTCGACCAGCAGGAAAACCCAGTACACTGTGACGATTTCACTGGGCATCAACAGGGAGAGTTACTCCACACGGTGTTACAATGGTTATTGGATTGTTATTGATGAAAACGCGTAGCCGATGTTTACGCACAGGCGCGTTCCCTCGGGCGCACGCATGTGTCCTTACATGTAGGAGTGATTGTGAGTAACGACGACGAGGATACTACTTTCAGACAGGAAGGTTTTCATAACTGCTGCCTGCATAGGCTAATCTTGAAGTATTGCGCAACAGTTAATGAGAAGCCCAAGGGATCCTGGAGTAAACTACTGTTATGGCATCTTCTGATATCGCACATTGCTTCCACTCTTTCACTCTGCACTGCCTTATAACATAGATTTGAATAGTGCTGTGGATATATTTTATTGATGTCTAAAACATTCAGGTGTAAAGCGTCCTACTTTAATACACATAATGCACATTGCAAGACAGAATCGACATATTGCACACACACTGCGTGGAGGCATTAAACAGATGCCATTTTTTCCACACTCCTGCAAACATAAACTCAACATGGATACATTGGCCCACCCTGTAGCCTACAATGTTAGGGACAAAAGAAACACAGAATTATGTTGTGGTGTATATTCTTCAATATTAATTATCATTTTCTATAATAAACCACTGCATAAACGCATATTTTGGTCAAACATGGGCAAATCTTATCTTTAAAAAGAAAAAAAAAACTTGTTTGTATCATCTTAACAAAGACTTGTGCAATTCCAAGGTAAACGCCTGTTTATGTAATGTTGAAGATACCATGGAGGTGATAGGAGGGGGGATTTGTGAGTGTGTGGATGTCACAACAACAAAGCGCTTGGCATTTGTGTAATCAGTGTAAGCTCTCTGTTCAGTAGTTTTCCCCTAAGACTTTTTGTGATCTAATTTGCAGTGGAATTTTTTTGAAAGGACATGGAATAGGGCGACATCTTTTTTTGTACAAGGAAAGTCTTACGCAGCTCTTGTTCATTTTCAATTTATGATAATGTTAAAGTGTATACTGTATGTTGACAGTCAAACCAATAACACTATGGCTACACATCGAAATATATTGTATTACTCAATGTACTGGGATAGCTGTGCATGTATGTAGGCCTTTCATGATCAGATGGTGGCCTGTACCCTCATTAAAGTAAATTCAGTTTCGGCTTTTCGAGATAGAAGTTCATCCAGGCAATCCAAACAAGGTGTCCAAGCGAGAAGTTACATTAAAAAGGTTAACTAGGTTTACTAGGCTAGGATTACACAAAGGCAACATATTTTGACCTCACACACAGCAAGACCTGTGTGTGAGGCCGAAATGTGCTTTTTAAATTTAAACCTTGCACAATATTATTAAAGGTTTTTTAATGTAACTTCTGACTTGGACACCTTGTTTGGAGTGCCTGGATGAACTTCTCTCTCTTGATGAACTTATCCCCGATTTCCAAGAGCACCCAACAAACTAAATTATAAATTACATTTATAATAACAGAAAGGTGAATGATATTACATTATGACACTTAAATGATGTATAAAGTGTACTGTATTGGCACCATGACTTTTTACACTCTGATTTTGTGTGAGAGAACATTATTGTTTCATGTATAGTTTTACCTTTGCCAAATGTTTCTTGTTGTGAATATGAGCAATTCTTCCACAAAGTAGATATTTGCAGATCCCCTCTTATTCTGAAATTCTTCATGCAATTTGAGAGTTCTAAAAAAAAGATGTTAAAATTCGTTGACTCTGCTGCCCCCTTGTGTTATAAATATTGTAATGCAGTATACAAAAATGTTCAATGGGGAAATCGTTCAAGCCACATTACAATAACACTTGGCCATTTAGGCCTGTGTGAATTTCGATGGCATCTGAAAAGTTAGTGGATAAATACCAAATTAATACCAAGACCATTTCTAGGAAGAAACACTGGGAGAATTTTTTTTTTTTTTTTTTTTAAAGCCTGTCAGACTGGAAAATGTCCCCTGGGGGGTCAGCAAGTTGAGAGGAATTGAGGTTTGTGGCTGGAGTGGTTTGAGAGGTGTCAAGGTGCAGGTGACAAGATCACCAGCTTTGCAGCCAGAGGGCAAAGGTCACACTCACAGGCAGCCTTATCCTGTTGGGGCTTGTTGGCCACTGCACAGGAGCCCACAGCTGCAGCGTCATAAAGTTACTTTGGAAATAACTATAGCCAACAAGCACATCTCCTTTCTCTGGCTCTCTGTGTCTGTGTCTCTGGCTCTCAGTGTCTTTGTCTGTGTCTGTGTCTCTGTCTCTTTGTGTCTCTGTCTCTCTCTGCCTTCTGTAAACTGTATTCTATGTTTTTGGAGCACTTTGGCGTCAACTGTTGTAAATATGCTACAGAAAAAAAAGACTAGACTTGACAACGACTTGACTTTCTCTGAGTGTCTGTCTGTCTTTTTCACTGTCTTCCCCTCTGTTCCCCTGTTCTTTTCCATGTCTGTGTTTTTCCACTGTGTCTGCTTTCACTCCCCTATTTTTCTAACCTCTTCTTACCCCCAACATTGTTGTCATGATGTAACAGATCAGTAACAGACCACACATCTTTGCCTTCAGAGGTATTCTCTTGTCTTCCACTGCCATTGAGTGCATGGTATGTTATTTAATGGTCAGGCTCCATTGGAATTCAACCATCCATTAAGCAGTTATTGATTTTGCCGTCTGCATAGGTTTGTAAGTGGTCAGCAATAGCTGGCCTACAGGGCAAACTGCAGCTGATCAATGATGTGGGGTCAATGTTTTCTCTTAATAGGACATGTTCAAAAGCCTGATAAAGTTCTTTGTGTCCCCTGGTGTCATCATCAATGTCCATGTTGAGAAATATAACCTTGACTGGAGGTGTTTGTGCTGTTTTGAGTACATTTTCAAAATATTTTCTCCACGAACGCCCCTGTCTTGGCATCACAACCAAAAAAATAGAACAACCCCAATACCATGCAAACAGCTAACAGCAGACATAAGTAGTGTGATGTAGGCCTATGTACATAGGAACACTTTGATATTGGTTATACTCTCTACAGCAGTGTTTCTCAAACTTTTTCAGACAGAGGACCACTCTGTCGCCCCAAAAATATTCAGGGACCACCTGTCAACTGAATTGACAGTTGAGGGGTGCTAATTTGACACTGCTAATTTCGATGCAGATAACTTGCCTTTTACTCACATTACAAGTCTGTCTCATTATGGTTAACATAAGACTTCGGCTATATTTAGCTTTGTGATTATGATACAAATATAGCTATAGATATCGTCTTGAAAAAGTAGGAATACCCTCGTGGACCACCTGAGCTCTGTTGCGGACCACCAGTGTTCCCCGGACCACACTTTGAGAATCACTGCTCTACAGTATAGCCTCACCCTAACCCTAACCCCGTAAACTTTTGGCCCTGTGGACAGCTCAAGGATGGAAATCTTGACAATATGTATGTGCATTCACTGCATACATTATAATCAATGTCTGTGAAGTAAAGTAAGTAGGAGTTAATTGAGTAAAATGAAACAAAGGGTCCAAAAACAACTGCCACCACTGACCATCGACGGCGATGCTGTGGAGAGAGTGAGCAGCACCAAGTTCCTTGGAGTGCACATCAGCGACGACCTCTCTTGGACCACCAACACTACATCACTGGCGAAGAAGGCCCATCAGCGTCTCTACTTCCTGCGCAAACTAAAGAAGGCAAGTGCTACACCCTCCATCATGACAACATTCTACAGAGGAACCATAGAGAGCGTCGTGTCCAACTGCATCACAGTGTGGGGAGGAAGCTGCACGGAGAAAAACAGGAAGACACTCCAGCGTGTTGTGAACACAGCGAAGAAGATCATTGGAGTACCACTCCCCTCCCTGCAGGACATTTACACCACACGCCTCACCCGGAAAGCACTGATGATCATCAAAGACACAAGCCACCCTGCACACAAACTGTTCAGCCTCCTGCCCTCTGGAAAGAGGTACAGGCGCCTCCGTTCCCGTACCACCAGGCTGGCGAGCAGCACAATGCACCAAGCGATCAAGATGCTGAACACTCAACCCACTCTCCCTCCACTGTCAGCCTCTAGCCAGCAAGGCCACTGACAACCCCGCCCCCATCCCCCACCACCATATCTGCGACTGAACATTCCACCTGCACTACTATACTTGTGACTGAACTTTCAACCTGCACTAACTCAAAACACACGCACACACACACACACACACACACACACACACACACACACACACACACACACACACACACACACACACACACACACACACACACACACACACACACACACACACACACACACACACACACACAAGCACACTGCACTTTCTGCACTAAACCCAAACATACACACACTGACACACACACACACACACACACAGACACACGAACACACACACAAGACGCACACCGCACCTTCTACCTGCACTAAACACATACACACACATACACACACACACACACACACACACACACACACACACACACACACACTGCTGCTGGTGTACCTGAGAGACCTCTTTAATATTTATTTTTCTTCAAAATGCTACTATTACCATGTCAGAACGCTATAAAGGACTTTTATTTAGGAAAAGCACAAAAGCACAACAAATACCTCTTAATGTATGTCCTCTACAAGTCTTCTGTTGTCCAGTCTTGCACTTTAAATGTCTGTATGAGCACTGTCTATGTCCATACTGTCTTAAGTCCATGTATAAGTACTGTCTATGTCTATACTGTCTATGTCCTTACCTAGATTAGTCTATGTCTGTATGGGAAAGCAAGAAATGTAATTTCAAATTCTTTGTATGACCAGTGCATGTAAAGAAATTGACAATAAAACCTACTTGACTTGAAACGATCGTTTTTGAACTATCACTGCTGAGTGCTGACAATCGGGTGTTCTCCATTCAGCCTGCAGATGGTATGCTGTGTTCTTTGATGCAGATCAAGTGATGACAAAGGGTGTGTTCCAATATGCGACCTTGCGTCCTCCACTTGTGCTTGTGGCCTCGCCCCGCCTTCTGGCCCCTCCTCCGTGGAGAAAAGAATAAAGTTTCCCAGCTGTCAGCCTAGCCACAACTTTTGGGGACCATTTTTCATTCACCATTCAGTTTGGAAATGAGAAAATGACTTTACAATTGAGCTTTTGCAAGATATTGAAATATAATGCTGTTGTCAGTGATGTCATCACGATGTATACTTCCTGGTAAGAGGCCACAAGCACAAGTGGAGGACGCAAGGTTTCATATTGGAATGCCCACAAATAGTGCATCTCAAACGGAAACTGGACAATGTACAATTTACAGTATATATGGAGGAAGTAAACAGTTGCCTACAAGTCTTTTGAGTAAGACTGTTTAAGATCTGGATGAATGGGAATCTTTACAGACCAAACATTAATTCTGTTTTTCTAGCCAAGTTAACTAATTTTCTCTCATCTCATTGCCAGCTAAGAAACCGTCTTATTCTACTAGACTATCTCAAGGCACCTCCTTAGGACACCTTGCACCATCTGTGCATTTTTAAATCTATTTATGTCTGTGTATGAGCAGCTTTGTGCAATATGTTTGATCTGGTTATTGGCTGTGTGTATGCAGTGTTGTACATCTTAATTTCCTTCCAGACATATAAAGGAACAACGTATATTCTAGTCCACTAAACCAGTTCTGAACTAAGACAGATTCTGAAGCCTTCTGAAAAGGTTTTCAAAATGTGTCCATAATAGCATTTTGAGTTAGGCTCCAATGTAACGACCAACTGTTAAACAAACCAACAAGCCAATGAAGGCAATAACATCACCTCCTTGGCGGAGATAATAAACCTTTTGACATTCCATTCTTATGTCATGTCGGAAGTCAGACAAGAAATGGCTTGTAAAACCACAACATTCCTGACACCAAATTCTTTAAACTGTCCTACAAGACAGTGCCATATTATTTGCAGATAATAATTCATTCTTTCTTAAAAAAACAAAAAATGTTTAGAAGAAAATAGGTGATTTTGGATCATTTTCCACGGCACAGTGGTCCTACAACAAACAAGTGAGGATCCATGGGATTGAAACGTTGTATATTTTAATGGAATAAAGTTTGTATTTTTGGAGCACACAAGCAGTCTGAAGACCAACCCTTTCTCACTGCCTGCCTTCCTATTGTCTAGCACCTGCAAAGTTACATGTAATTTGGATGCATGCACCCAGGCCCACCGACAAGGGGGGACAAAGGGGTATGTGTGTTCCGGGCCCAGGGAGATAGGGGGCCTAGAATTGGGTCCTCATTACATTCTGTATATTGGGTAGGGGGCCCTTTCTGATGGCTTTGTCCTGGGCCCAGCGAAAGCTGTCAGCGGCCCTGCGTGCACCTACCTGACAACAGCCCCTTAAAGAGCGACTGTTTTAGATGATGAGTAGAGAGAGCAGGGTGAATGGCATCCAGGCAGGAGGTGAGGTGGACAACTCCAATGGACAGGACAGGCTTTTTGGCATACTTTTGCTACCTCAATGCAATGCCCGAGGGGACACCCGGCAGGTGTATGTGTCTTTCTTCTCTCATCAGTGAGTGTGTGTGTGTGTGTGTGTGTGTGTGTGTGTGTGTGTGTGTGTGTGTGTGTGTGTGTGTGTGTGTGTGTGTGTGTGTGTGTGTGTGTGTGTGTGTGTGTGTGTGTGTGTGTGTGTCTGTCTGTGTGTGTGTGTATGAGAGAGAGAGAGAGAGAGAGAGAGAGAGAGAGAGAGAGAGAGAGAGAGAGAGAGAGCCTGCG
>NC_085858.1:34748516-34751016 GCF_034702125.1 Engraulis encrasicolus | reverse complement strand
GTTACTACGCCGGCAACCCAGGTTCAATACCAGCCTGGGTCACTTGCCGATCTTTCCCCACCTCTCTTCCCACACTCACTTCCTGTCATAATCTCCACTTTCCTATCAATAATAAAGGCACACAAGCCCCTAAAAATATAAATATAAAAAAATAATACAAAAAAGTTGGGAAATTCTGATGTTCCATTGGCATCGAAGTCCAAAGTACAGCAAAATCACACACAAAAAATAGCGGAGAGTAAGGTGGTGGCAGATATAGTGTCACATTTTCCTTTTTGTTCAGTAAGATGACAGTAAGAGGAGTTTGATTATACTCAATATTGAATAAATATTATAAGCTGTGGAGTTGAAATAGCACTGGCCACCGGCAGAATTTTACAGATGATTGATGATTTGACTCCAGCGTTAATCCAGAGTAAATTGACTCTCCATTGTGTTGTAAATACTGCATCTGCATTTATATAAGTTTCCTCAGAAATATTGACACCCCATTTGTCACTGTGTGAGATGCTTATCTCGGATCTACCTCACGTCAACCTCCTGGCCGAGAGGATTAATCGAAGTGATGATTGAGGAGGTTGGGACGAGTTCGAAGCACATTCTTCTGGCAAGCTGCAGGAGTCAGTTGTGCTATTCATCAGCAACTTTGGTTGCATACTTCACTGCATCGGACCCCAACTGACTTGACTTTCTGTCCTGTTCTGGCATGTTTTGTGTATTAAGAGTATAAAAGAAGCAAAGAGGCAGGTACGTACAGTACTGTACTTCGCAATCTAAACTAAAGTTCCTCTGTTCATTCACTTTGCAACTGGCCAGGCAAGCCAAAGCAGTCATCAAGAGCCTGAAGCTTAAAGGCTCCTGGATGGTCTGTTGCTGTCAGTGAAATATATATATTTTTTAATATTCTGTTTCCAAAATCTTTGAAAAGGATTGAGATTTTATGGGTTACTATTTTATGGGATTTTATGGGTAACACACTGAGCTCAGGTTGTAGGTAAAAAGCTCGCACATCCAGGCGTCTGACCTGGGAGCAGGACCAATAAATATCCAGATAAAAAAAGTCCGCTACAAACAGGATTTCATGCTCCCAATTATTATTATTTTTTTTTCCCGTGACGTTTCGGGTAGAACCCTAAAAGGGTAGAAGCGTAGAAGGGTTCTACCCGAAACGTCACAGAAAATAAATAAAAAATAATTGGGAGCATGAAATCCTGGTTGTAGCCTACCTTTACATCTCTTTTTTTTGTGGCTCTTTTGCCTTTATTATTTTTGAGAGGACAGTGGAGGAGAGACAGGAAACGAGTGGTAAAAGAGAGACGGGGAAGGACTGGAAAATGACCCTGGCCAGAATCAAACCCACGTCGCCGGTGTAGTAACCCAGTGCCCTACCGTTGGGCAGGGCCCAAAATCTTTGCATTTCTTAACACTTACATTTAATGTGTGAATAAATGATTTGCTGCTGATGTACAGGTGTAGAACAGACTGGTACAGTACAGTACAGTAAAGCATTTGGCAGGAATTCGTGTCCATGTCTCACCCCCATCGTCCATCTTTGTGAGTGACTTGTCAAAAAACACTTCCAGATTGCGGCTGCCCTATATAAGACCTTATCTCACTTAAATTCCTCTCAGAATTGACAAGGAGCACTGACAGAGGTGAGGAAAACTGTGATAGAAAAGGTGAAATGTTGATATGGCGTGTGAGATATAGAGCAGACCTAATGAAAAAGAAATGAAAGAATGAAAAGAGACTGTAGTCAGGGCCGGATTAAAGCACAGGATAGATATGGCTACAGCCGAGGGCCCCCCACCTGCCAGGGCCCCCGTATCAGCCAAAAGTAAAAAAAAATGTTTTTGAAAAATTCAGCGGTTGTGTTGAATACATTTGGTAGACATGTTATCTTTAATTTCTAGGTTGTTTTGATTTGATTTGTTTTTGGTTGATTATTATACCGTCTATGTAAATCTGTCGTGAAATTTGTCTTCTGGGGCGGGCCCAGAGCAACCTGTAGCCTATAGGGGCCCCAGGCCACCTTAATCCGGCCCTGACAGTTATGATTCATGCATTTCTCTATCCACTCAGCCAAAGTATTAAACCCACTTATTTCCTGTCAAGCTTGATCACAGTTTTTTACGTGATGAAGCAACCATGTAACAGAACACTTTCGCACAATGAATATGAATGAATATTTTATAAGTTACTTTTTTTCCCTGTACAAAACTTACACCCACATAAACCACACAAACTTCCCACTCCAAAACTGTTAGCCATTGTTACATCCCCTTATAAAACCTTTTTCCCCCCATGTTCAGGCCTGCAATGTGTCTTTTCAGACATTGCTAACACAGTAAATGTTATTGACAGAGCGAAAAACACAAAATGTTCTTCCAATGTCTGATTTGATAATTGCCGTATTGTGGGGAGAAACGCCAGAGACACCAAAACACAGCTAATTGGTCACACTCTCAGTGAATGTTGGACGATCTTTCAGACATGCACA
>NC_085858.1:34741016-34743516 GCF_034702125.1 Engraulis encrasicolus | reverse complement strand
AAGTCAAATGTCAGGTGCCAGTTTTGATGTGTGCAGCAGCAGGACTGCACAACTGCATCCGAAAACACCATGTTGCCAGGAGTAACCGAACGTGCGTCTGCCAGAGGGAATAGTAATTTATGAAGTGTGTCCTCTGGAGGCACGCTCTCTCATCTGCTGCTCCCTCGGAGCCCTGACACAGTTTTAGAGGGAGGGAGGGAAGGTGGAGGAGGTTAGGAAGGGAGAAGGCGAAGCTGAAGGAGACGGACAATCGAGAAGAGGAGGAGAGGACCCTTCAGGAAAAAAGCAAAGAGAGAGAAAAAAAACTCCCCTCCATAGTTGCTAGAGAAACTGCAGGGCTAGGCTGTGCGCGCTCCACTCCAGCGCTTCACAGGGTGTTTCTGAACTCTCCCACGCATGGCTTCTGAGTCCCACCACATTTAATTTGTTCGCTGTGCATCACAAAGTCGACTTGTGCAGAGGTGAAGGAGTCTATGCGCTTTTCAGCGATGGAGCGCGGCACGTTCACGGCGGTCTGGGGAAGATTACCGCTAGTTCTCATCCTTTTGCATACAACGGTCACGCAAGGAGGTAATATAACAAGTCACCTGTTCGAGATAAAAGTTTGGTAGAGTTTTGTAGAATGCACATTTGTGATAAAAAAAAAACATGATTAACGCGCATGCCTGTTGTGATGCTGACCATATCGGTCATACAATCTATGGACCATTTGTTTTGGTCGATTCCTGGCACATACATTTTAAACGGCAGAAGTTGTTTGTTTCTTTTATGAAGATCAGCTTCAAAAGGTGTGTTTTGGAGATATTTGAGTTGGAACGGAACCTATTTCTGTTTGAATGGGACTTAATAGCGGCACTGCTAGTCTGAACTTGTTCACTTTCCTAGGATTAGGCTGTCGTATAGGCGATAATGCGCTTTAAAAGCAGTCAGAGTAGTGGTCAGTTTTTGAGTTTATTCCATTACGCATTACTTCCATCAGAGTAGCTTTAAGTTTGACCCACATCAACCAGATTCCAGGCTGTCTAAAGCTGAACAAACCCATGTCCCTCAGCATCAGAATTGAATTTGTCATTAACGTGCTGAGAGAGATAAATTAACCTGTGTAAGCTTTCCCCTAATGGGGTCTTGCGCCGATTAGCTGTGATGTCATGTTTTAGGTGTGCCTGTGAAGTTTGTCAGTTTGCTGTGAAACGGTTTGACGTTGGCTCGAGAAGTAATCGAATGGTTGATCGCAGGCCACCGGCAGTAGATTAAAATTCTTGGAACTAGTCTGTCTGTTTTCACATCAGCATGCACAATATTTGATGTTTCCACAGTACGGTATAATTCCAGTGTTGTTTGGCAGCTGAAACAAGCAATTGTTTATTCTTTTGGTTACAAATCGCATGTAGTAAGAAAAAAAGCAACTACAAATCTCCAATGTAATGTGGCATTGTCATGGCAAATATAGGCCTAACCATATTCATTCTTATTTAGTTGAAGTCTTCTGAAGGCCTAGCAGTGGCAAGGCCATGGCATTATGGTTTTATATGGTCTTCCAAAGCTATGCCTCTCTCTCTCTCTTTTTCTCCCTCTTTCTTTGGCTCTCTGGCTCTCTGTCTGTCTCTCTCTCTCTCTCTCTCTCCTCCATTCTCTATTGTGTGTGTGTGCGCGTTAGTGCACTAGGTGTAGCCTGAAGGGATCGTCTCAGCCCGCCGTGCTGGAGATTGTCCCTCCTCACAGGTGCTGCTGTGCAGTGAGAGTTTGGAGCTGAGCAGTGCAGGTAGCATAACATGTCCTGACAGAAGAGCATTACCTCAGTAGACAATAAGATACTTCAGTAGCGGCCTCAGTAGACACCTCGGTAGCGGCCTAGGCTATCTAGGCTGCCTGATGAAGCCTCTCTGATCTCATCTGAACTGATCCGGCTTAGTGCTGTCGTTGTGTGGCCAGTTCTTGCATGCTGAATATAATTATATGACGACTGATATGCTGCAACACTTGCAAGGTGAACTAAATGACATGAAGGCTGATATGCTGTAACGGTGCATAAATGTGGTTTGTGGCTTTGGCTTGGCTCAGTTCAGCCTTGTTATGTGGGCTGTGAGATGTTTGATGGTGGGTAAGAAGAATCAGGATGGAGAAATATGACCAATTCACAAAATACTGGTTGGTCAGATGGCGTGTGTGTGTGTGTGTGTGTGTGTGTGTGTGTGTGTGTGTGTGTGTGTGTGTGCTGTGTGTGTGTGTGTGTGTGTGTGTGTGTGTGTGTGTGTGTGTGTGTGAGAGAGAGAGAGAGAGAGAGAGAGAGAGAGAGAGAGAGAGAGAGAGAGAGAGAGAGAGAGAGAGAGAGAGAGAGAGAGAGAGAGAGAGAGAGAGAGAGAGAGAGAGAGAGAGAGAGAGAGAGAGAGAGCGTGCGAAAGCTGGACCATTCACAGAACACTGTTGACATGCACACATGCACAAGCACACACTGGTTGAATGTTTGAATGTACACTTGCACTATAAATGCGCAAAGATG
>NC_085858.1:34723516-34733516 GCF_034702125.1 Engraulis encrasicolus | reverse complement strand
CACCTACACACACACACACACACGCACATATTCACACGCATGCATGCTGATACATCTGGACACACACCCACATGCACTCACCGATTCCCCCCTCCACACACACACAGCTCATGTCCAGAAAAAAATACTCATGCTCACACCCACACACAAAACTAACAACACAATCAAACACACCCACACACAGACACACACAGACACACCCTCCCCTGGCCGAGTTTCCAGCCTCCTGACCCACATTCGGCTTTTGGCTGGCCATGTGTGTGTGTGTGTGTGGGCGTGTGAGTGTGTGTGTGTGTGTGTGTGTGTGTGGGCGTGTGAGTGTGTGTGTGTGTGTCTCTCTCTCTCGCGTGAGCGCGTATGTGTGCGAATGTGTGTGTGTGCGTATGTGTGCGTATGTGTGTGTGTGTGTGTGTGTGTGTGTGTGTGTGTGTGTGTGTGTGTGTGTGTGTGTGTGTGTGTGTGTGTGTGTGAGTCACCACTCAGATGTGATCAGATGCCATGACTGTCACTGCAGCCAGCAGGCCAGGGGTGCGCTCCATAGAAACACAAACACTGCCCTACAAGGGGTCCAAAACACACATGCGGCACACACTCGCTTTCTCAGGCCTGTGTCTGCACTGTCTCTGTCCTCTCTGCTCTGTCTGTCTCTCTCTGTGTGTGTCTCTCTCTCTCTCTCTCCCTCTCTCTCTCTTGTGTCAGCTCTCTGTCTGCCTTTTCTCTGCTTTTTGTCTCTCTTTCTTTCACTCTGTGTCTTGCGTCTTTGCTCTGTCTCTCTCTGTCTTACACGGATGCTTTTTGTCTCACTCTTTCTCTCTCCCTCTCTCTCTCTCTCTCTACATCTCTTCCTTTCATTCCCTCATCCCTCACTCCTTAGTCTTGCTCACTCACTTTTTGTAATGTCCTCTCTCTCTCTTGTCCTCCTTTTCCCTTTCTCTATCTCTCTCACTGCTGTCATCCCTCGTTCCCCTCCTCTTTCCATCTATCCCCCTACAGTATGTTTCTTGTATTCCACCTCTTCACTCCCCTCTCTTGCTCCCCTTGTCTCTGAGCTCTTGTGAGCAGCAGTGGAGGGCCTGGATGGGACACAGGCCTGTTGGCCGCCGTGCGAGGCAAGTGCAGATGCTTGGGCTGTGATTCACACACACAGGAACGCATACACACACACGCGCGCATGAACACATGTGCGCACGCACGCATACACACACACACGCGTGCAGGAACACATGCGCACGCACGCACGCATGCACTCACGCACACACACACACACACACACACACAGTGACAGGACAGAGGCATGTAGTTCTGGAGGTCTTCCGTGTTTAGCAGGCTTCAGGGCCTCAGTGCTCTGTAGCCTGCCCTGAACGCCCTCGCTCCCTGGTCCCCAAGCAGTGTTGCCAGATTGGGAAATTACTCGCCCAATTGGGCTGCTTGGGATAGCCGTCTGCGGGTAAAAACTGGAAAAATCGTCCATTTGGCTTTTTTTCCCTGCAGTTTTATGCCCATAGAAACCAATGCAATTTGTTGAAATTGGACAGAATTTAGAGGCTCCAGGCGGTTTTTGAGCACCTTTTGGGCGGGATTTGATCAGACACATCTGGCAACACTGTCCTCAAGTTGCCTGTCTGGGTGACTTCTGACTGTGGTGGTAAGTGAAAGCAGATTCAGTGCTGCAAAGCTCAGTCCAGTCTGCATGATACATGGGCTATCTGAAGTTTGACTTAAGAAATCCCGCATGCTATGCACTTGGTTAATCTTAGACAGTGGCGGACTTAGCAATTTGGGGGCCTAAGGCGAAGTTAGCTAGGGGGCCCATCGGCCCACCCAAGTGTGTACCCCCCCCCTTGAAAAATAATAATAATAGCCTAATAGGCTTGCTTAGAGATGCTTAGCTCACAGCATCTTCTGTATCACAGATACACAATTCAAAAACTAAGCTCTCTACAACAGTCAGAAGACCTCCTGAACATAATGTGCTTGGGCCAAGTTTTGCTTTAGACATTTAGACAGCATTCAATGTTGACATATTCAACATTGCAATCTTCACATGCACATCAATCAATTACACATGGGCATCAAAGGCTTCTCTCTCTCTCTCTCTCTCTCTCTCTCTCTCTCTCTCTCTCTCTCTCTCGTCTCTCTCTCTCTCGTGTCTCTCTCTCTCTCTCTCTACCAGACCATTGCAGTGGCAAACACACGGTGGTAGATGGACACTCCCAACTGAGATCGCTCCCGGACGTGTAGTCCCAGGTGTTTTTATCACTCCCGGACGTGTAGTCCCACCCGATTATATTTCACGTAATAAAAGTTCAACGACACAAATAAAAATAGACAGTAAGATTGCAGTGTATCATTTTGCCCAAATGCCACCACCGCCACACCACCAACTGCGTGTGCACATGAGGTATTGAACGGCGAGCAGCAAGCATCTCAAACTGAATTGGCTACAAAACAAAACACCACGGCGGGTGAATTCCAAACCAACCAACTGAGGCATAGTAGAAGTAGCAATAGTTCCAATTTCCATCACACACACAAGCGCGCGCGCGCACACACACACAATCAATGTGACTTACTATGAGTAGAGTGCGCTGTCTTTTGTCAATCACGTCGGCGTTTCTCCAGGCTGAACTTCCACATCACCTCCTGTTAGCATCCAGAACTAGCCAGCAATATCGCCACGTAACGCAGTTCATTATTAAAAACTCCAGCATATCTACTGGAGCTATGGCTGACATGTCAGCTAATTCTGCGATGTTCTAAATCTCGCCACATCGCATCAAGTTACAGAATGTTCCTGAAAGCTGCATGCTTGTTTAAGCCTTTCAAAATTTCGACAGCATGTTTCTGAAATCATTTCAGAGAGATTGAGAAGGTTGTCTGATGATACAGTAACCGATGCACCGTCTGCAAGCGCTTAAAGGCTGTGTCCTTTTCAATGGAATAACTTACTCGAGCCAATTCCAGTTCACATCTAGAGGAAAAGTAACGCCTTTTTGAAACAAAATATCTCACGAGGTATTCATTCAACAACACTTGGGGTTATCAGTGCCGCGGCCATTCACAGATCCATCAGTGGGGATAGCACAGTAGTTGACCTGCTAGTGCTACAGTGTAGGGCACCGTTTCCTTGTCGCTGTCCGATCCACGGAGATAGTCCAGGCTTCTAACATGTCATGTCGTGGGTTATCCAAAGTTACCGATGTTGGAGTTTTAAAACATTTACGCACAGTGTCAGGAAAGCACAAAACTCGCATGTCTGTTCACCACCTAGAAATGTCAGTTCACCTCGCTTGAGTCGCTTCCCTCTTTCAGCGCGTTCGCGGAGGGACCCGCTGCGCATATATGGGCAGCAATGCGCACTCACAGTGCGTTCCGGAATGCGCCGTAATTGCGCATTGTGCGCATTTGAGCGGTGCAGATATGCGCAGGCATGTTGTGTGGGAACGTAGCGAATGTTTTGGAACTCGTCTCGCGCACATGGCATGCATGGATGGAATATTCCATTTTAACACGAAAGAGAGGGGTGTGCACGGGATCTGTATTTGTTTGTAATGTATTGTGTTGCTCTTATTTCCAATTTAAACATACAAAATTCATTATTTATGAAAATTACCATTTATTTGTGAATTACTGTCCAAAGGGGCCCCAATTACTATGTGAAATTTTCCGCTCCCGGTCAGAGGGGGCCCCTAAATTTGGGGGGCTAAGGCGGGGCCTAAGGCGGTTGCCTAGCAACGCCTCTATGCCAGAACCGCGCCTGATCTTAGACCTGCAACACCACTGTCTTCAGTTGCCATTTTAGGCTTAACATTTTAACTCAATATTTGAAATGGCCTGAAATTGTGCACATGCACATGATGCTCATATTTAAATGTCCACAGATTCCAATCACAGTTTAAATATACACTGCATGTTGCATATGACTATGAGCCGTTTCATTGGCCTGGGACCACTCATATTCCTGCAACACATGTTAAGGTCTTATTACACTATATATTAATGGTGTATGGGAGAACAGTAATACACATTTGAAATGATCTCGCAGGCCAAAAAAATGACTCCGCTGGCCAGATTTGGCCGCCGGGCCTGAGTTTGACAACCCAGTTGTGAAGGTTCTGCGGGCCAGGTGAAATTACTCAATGGGCCGCTTGTGGCCGCTGGGCTTGAGTTTGCCTACCTCTGCTCAACACTATGTTTGTGTATATTATGGTTTTATCTATGTATGGTTGACTATTATCCACAGTATAGATGGGTTCTACATTTTTGTTTACCCCTGGCTGCACGACCCTGGCTGCACGACCCTGGCTGCGCACAACTCAACCTCTAATTGTTGGAAACCGCTGTCGGTCAAAAAATTAGCTCACGTGGTTGGCTGCCAGTGTCTTGCCCCTCCTCACAACACCGTGTTTATAAACAAAAAAAACCCATGTATAGGTGCATGTCTACATGAGTCATCCATATGTACCATTCAGTGCACAACATACACCATAGCTATATTTCATTCAGCTCTGCCTCCATCTCTCTGCGTCTCTTACTGAGTATCTGTTGAAAGTCTACCTCCAACTCTTCGTCAGCTATTGTGCGTAAATCAATACCAGAGGTGCTCGCTTGCTGGTCGAGGACTTTGAGAGTGGAGTAGAGCTGCTATGCTGCCTGAGACACATCACCATTGGAGCATAACGATCCCATGCGGCTTAGCTTTCCACAGGGCTGACGCGCCGTGGTGCTCCGTGCAAGAAGACTGAATGTCGTCATTATAGGCGGTAGGGTAAGGGTGTAGGGGCGTGGGGCTGTGGGCATGTGGTTATGAGGGGGTGCCAGGCCAGTCTGATGGCCAGGGCTGGACTGGGGGGGAAAATAGGACCCGGGCACTTTTGGCTTAAAGGAGCCTCTCATAATTAGCGGCACAGAACTGACTTACTGGTGGGCCCCTATTTTCAGAAATGTCAAAAAAAATTAGGGGGCTCAGGAGGGTGCATGGCCCACCGGGAAATGGCCGGTATGCCAGATGGCCAGTCCAGCCCTGCTGATGGCTCCTTGATGAGAGAAGCCTTGTGAAGTAAAGCGAAGTGAAGGCCGGTTATAGGGTGGGGTGTGTCTCAGGGCTGGAGGACTGGCCATCTGGCATACCGGGCAATTCCCGGTGGGCCCTGCACCCTTGTGGGCCCCTATTTTCAAAAATATATATATTTTTTTAAATGGGTGCGGGGCCCACCGGTGAGTCAGTTCTGCGCTGCCAATTATGAGCCAAAAGTAAGCCAAAAGTGCCCTTTAAGCCAAAAGTGCCCGGGCCCTATTTCTCCCCTCAATTCAGCCCTGGGGTGTGTCCCAGTCTTTGGGTGTCTTTTGTTACCTCTACACTTCGCTTGGTTGCCTCCGCCGTCCACACAGCCCTCTGTCTCCAAAGTGGATCAGGGTCGAAGGTCTCTAAGGAGTGGCCACGCACAGCCGCAGGGGTAATTCAATCAACTCTGTCCTTCACCAGGCCCCGAAAAAAAAGTACCCACATTGCATCTGTGCGTCTTGAAAGGGGGCAGTTATTTTTTTCTTTCCACACTTGTTTTCAGTTTGGGCCAATTGTTGAAGGTTTTTTTTTCAGCAATTTTATCCCTCTTTGGTTTCTTTGATCTATTTATTTATGATGGTGACTTCATTTATTCAGGACCTGAAGTCATTAAGGATCTAAAGTCTGCATGTCTGAATTTGCTATTGGGACTTCTCTATAGGACGTCTACAGATGTCTTTTGGAGACCCAAAATGTGCTGAAGAGGGAAGATTGCCTCCCTGGACTGCCTCTAAATAGCAGGGTGTGCCGTGTGAAGTATTTTAGAAATGGACAATGACTGCTCGTACAGTACATAGGCGTGACACTGATTTTTTTATTTTATTTTAATTTAACTGTGTGGTCTTGTCTGAGTACTCAAACCTTGTAAACCATAGGAGGAGTAGGAGGTGTGTGGAAGGACTCCTGGTAAAGTAATTAGTCTTTATGTACACAGTGCATAAAGTGGTGGCTTAATGGACCAAATGAAGGAAGACCATGTCTGCTTCAGTGGGCCCAGAAATCACCAGCCATCCAACAAAACACTGTGGACCCGTTGACTCTGGAAAGAAGTTTACAGTAATTGCTGTTGGAGAAATAAAACGTTTAGGAAAAGCAATTAAGACTTTTAATTATTACTCCCTGTTGTCCTCCATCTTCTTTTTCTTTGTGGGGTGGGGGGCATCCTATCGTTTCTCCCCAGTGAAGATTAGCCATGAAATCAATACGGATCTGGTGGGTAGTAGAGGGGCTTTGGTGTAGCGAGAGGCACCAGAGCCAAGACCTCAGCAAGATTTCAAGATTTCAGCAAGAAGGCGCTCTATGACTCCTGCGTTAAAGTAAGGCACCAGACTATCTTCTGAAGAGCGGGGGCATGGAGGTGTTTGGAGTTGTTAGGGCCAGTTTTCTCTTCAAGGTAGTGCTGGAGGTCCTTGTATAAGCCTCCAGTGGATAAACGCACCGCAGATTTACAGTGGCGGATAGTTCATAGGGGTATAGCCACCAATAGGCACATTGCGCACCTGAATCCAGCAGTGGGAAGGAAATGCCTGTTTTGCGTGGAAGATGAGACTGTGGATCATTTTTATATTTTTTTTGCAAAAGACTGGAGAGACACTTTTTTCATTTACAGCGGTGGGCGGAATTGTTGCAGTTCACAATAGTTTTGTCACAGGTCCTTCTTGTAAGGTTATGGTGAAAAGGGAAAACCCTGGGGCACAATAGAGCCGGTGGAAGTTTTAAAGGGAATGGCGGGATGCAGGGTTAAGGTGGAGTACCTCTATTACAAACTGGTGAATGATGAAAACACTTTTTTTGGGAGATTTGGGGACCAGGAGGAATACCTTGAAATGTGGACGAGGATGAGAAGTTGGTGTTGCGTCTGTGAGGAGGGAGGAGCTACTTTTTTCCCCCCCTTGACAAGCAGTGATGAGCTGAAAGGTCTGTATTCATATGACATTGGTCCAATGAAGGACTTTTTAAATCTCAGAACCTCTTCTTTGTCTTCTTCATCATCATCATCATCTTCTTCTTCTTCTTTTCTTCTTCCTCTAAAATGGGTTAAATACGTTTGTATCACAAGCTTTATCACCAATTGAATCCAACAACAATCCAATCCAAGATTACAAAATAAGTGGTTTGAAATGCATCTGGCCCACGAGCCCTCAAGCCGATGCATCTCGTATACCACAACCAATTGCTTGCAATGGGAGTGTGACAAGATAATTATTGCAAGAGATCTCTAAGGATCATTTGCGCATTACAAGTCTAGACAATAGCGGTTGCATTTACTACCTCTAGTACAGTTTAACTCTTGATTGTGCTGTCGTCTATCTATTTAGTGTTGTTGTACGTGGGTCGGGTGAGGACAGTGAACCTTCTTAGTGTTCCAACCTGGGGAGGTTTACGGTTCTGTGTCATTGCAGTATTGGTGGTCTCATAAAACCAACCCTGTACCGTATGTGTGCTTGTTTTTTATCGCTAGCAAAAAAAAACACAATACCGGTCAAAGGGGGGGAATTAAAGAGGCATTAATAGAGGCAGTGTTCTTCTCTCCCTCATGAACAGTGTTGCCAGATTGGGTGGGTGCCCGCCCAATTGGGCTACTTGGGATGATCGTTTGCGGGTAAAGATGGGAAAAATTGGCCATTTGGCATTTTTCAGCCGTTTTGGGCCCATAGAAGTCAATGTAATTTGTTGAATTTGGGCGGAATTTAGCGCATTTTGGCGATCTTTGAGAACCTGTTGGCCGGGAGTTGATCAGACACATCTGGCAACACTGCTCATGAAAGATGAGCTTGGCTTTCTCAGGCGTCTTAAGGCCTCACCACACAAGCATACAGGCTCACGTATTCTCTCTCTCTCTCTCTCTCTCTCTCTCTCTCTCTCTCTCTCTCTCTCTCTCTCTCTCTCTCTCTCTCTCTCTCTATCATCCTCCTTTTCTTATATTTCCCCTCCCCTTGTTCACCCACTCTTTCTCTCTCTCTCTCTCTCTCTCATCCTCCTTTTCTCTTATTTTCCCCTCCCCTTTGTCACCCACTCTCTCCGTGTCAGTATGCCCTCTCTGTATTTACAGCTCTCTCTGTTTCTTCCTCTCTCTCTCTCTCTCTCTCTCGCGCGCTCTCGCTTCTTTTTTCTTTCTTTCTTTCTCTTCCCCTCTTTCACCCACTCTCTCTGTGTCAGTATGCCTTCTCTGTATTTACAGCTCTCTCTGGTTCTCCCTCTCTCTCCCTCCTTTTTTCTTTCTTTCTCTTCCCCTCTTTCACCCACTCTCTCTGTGTCAGTATGCCCTCTCTGTATTTACAACACCGGCAGAGAAGCATTCCCCAAGTCTGTGTAAATGCCTCAGCAGGGTTGTTCTTCCGTGGGAACAATGGTGTGTGTGTGTGTGTGTGTGTGTGTGTGTGTGTGTGTGTGTGTGTGTGTGTGTGTGTGTGTGTGTGTGTGTGTGTGTGTGTGTGTGTGTGTGTGTGTGTGTGTGCGTGTGTGCGCGTGTAGATGCGTGCGTGCGTGCGTGCATGTGTGTGTGCACAGTATGTGTCTGTGTGTGTGTCTGCAGGTGTGTGTATTCTGCAGTGTTTGTTTGTGTGTAAATAGGAGTGATTGGTCTGTGGTACTGATGAGCTCCCAGGCCTATCCTCTGTGAGAGAAGAACTGAGTCAGCAGGGAAGCCAACAGGAGGGGGCAAAGGGGTCAGTTGTCCCGGCTGACCCAGGGAGAGAGGGGACGTAAAATTGGGTTGTTATGACACTGTATGAATTGGGTGGGGGGTCCCTTTCAGATGACTTTGTCTCGGGCCTGGCAAAAGCTGTCAGCGGCCCTGTGTGTCAGCAGTCAGTGCTGCTGCTGCTGCTGCTGCTGCTGCTGACAGCTTTGACTGGGCCCGGGACAAAGTCATCTGAAAGGGGCACCCCTCACAATGCATTCAATGATATGAGAGCCTAACTCTGGGCCCCATCTCTCCTTGGACCCGGGGCAACTGCCCCTTTGTCCCCCCCCCCCCTGTCGGCTTCCTTGGCTGCTGCTGCTGATGCTACAGTTTGATCTCGATAGGGTGGATGAAGGGGCTGCTTCTGATTAGCTTTGGACACAGAGAGGGATGGATGACTGCCATCCAGTGCAGTGGCGGAACAATTGCACACAGGACCCCAGGGAAAAATACTGATTGGGCCCCCCATACAGTCTGCCAAGGCCATATTAGGGCCCCCACTGCTAATTCAGGAGGGCCCTGGGCCCAGGGGCAAATGCGCTGCTTGCCCCCCTCTGCCATCAGACCAGCCAGCCCCCGCTGCAATCGCTGCATCATCTCACAGTCTTTTGCAACCAAACACATGAAAGTTTTCCATCTTGGTTGGTGCTTCGTATTTCATCACTTTGGAGAGAGACGTGGGAAGGCCAATGAGAAAATAAGGAAAAGTTTATTTTAAATAGTCGCCAAGCATAATTCACCTAGTTGACTGACCCTGCTCTGCTCTCGTGGTATACAGTACATCTCTCCAGAGCCTATTGAATGGAGAAGCAAGGCTAAAACCTTGCGTTCATTCTAGATGTTTGTGTAGGAATGTGTGACTGTGTGTTCTCTGCTGTACGCTGTGCTGCATTAGAGGGCTTGGCAGGTCACTGTGAAAATTGCTCCTGTTGGAGAAGGCGGAATTTCCCCACCATGTTCCGTTCCGTGGAAGTGTTCCGAGGCCTTGTGTTCCGAGGCCTTGTGTTCCCTCCAGGCTCACATGCTTTCACGGGCTGCCTGGGAGGAAGGCTGCCTGCCAGAGCCGGGGGTTAGATCAGTGGTCCTTAAACTGGGGGTCAGGACTCATATGGGGCATTTGAATGAGAAGGGACTCTGCATAAGACATACATCCTACTGGCAGTTAACATAAATTGGTTGGTTACACTTTTTAGTCAGATTTCCTGTGAATTCTAATTAAAATGATGCAATAATGTTTGCCATTTGGAATA
>NC_085858.1:34703516-34718516 GCF_034702125.1 Engraulis encrasicolus | reverse complement strand
GACACACATCTTACATTGGTCCTGAGCCACATATGGCCTCACACACTAAAGGACTCTTGTTGAAACAAATTTGTTAATCATTAATCATTATCCCCCTTGTAGCCTATTCATAGGGAAATGTTTTTATTATTATTATTATTATCATTAGGCCTACCTCCGCCACATAATGATGTGATTTAGTTTGCCTTCGTTGTCTTTGTTCATTACTGGGTGCACGGCTTAACTTACCACTAGAGGTCGCAAAATCTTTAATTATTTACCAGACATTGCCAACACAGTAGGAAACAAGGACTCGCCACTCACGGGACTTGGCAGTTAACCAGTTGAAGACACCACGAAAGCTCAAAAGAAACGGTTGTTCTCAGTGCTCTGCTCTGCTCCTTGATATTCATTTTCTCCTCATAAGGACGACTGGAATTCGCCAGAATTTAATCCACAATGCTTGGCATTTTGCATAGCTCTCTAGCTTTCTTGCAAGCTAGCCCTAACGAAAAGTAGGCAACTTCAACTTTTGAATTGGGAGATTAAAAAGGATAAGGACATGCCACTATTAAGACTTTATTCGCAACACCAGTGTCACTAGGTTTACAAGAATATGTACACAAAACTGGAGTACACCGCAATGAATAGCTTCCCCACTGGTTACCACGACGAAACTTCTCAGTCAAATTAATAACATATCCGCATTTCGAAATGAAATCAACTACTGTAGCCTACTGACACGGGGTTCACCCAATCACAAGTCGGAGCTCCAGTCTCCGGTCCCTCCCCCCTCCTCTCTCTTCTCCATTCACTCCCAGTGAGGCTCAGTCTCAAAATCAAAAAAATTTCACGGCAATAGCCAATGACCGTTTAGCATTTTGCCATTGAAAAATCGTACAATCCCACATGCCATTGAAGTCCACCGAGACTCGACTCGCTTGCGTTGTCATGAGCGGAAAAAAAACTCGTGCGAGCCTCGGGATCTTATAACAGATTGGTTTCATCTCTAAGTTGAGCACATGCATTTTCTATGGAGCTGGGTCTGAAATAGCAATGTTATTAAGTTGTGTAAAGCATTAGTTTACATACTATTCTCCGTGATTTTGGACAGGAGGCGGCGCCTCCCTTGTACTCAAAGAGGAATCGCCTCTGCATGAAAGGGTTTTAAAAGACTACTACGTATAGGTTCAGAGGGTTCAGACGGAGACTAATGGGCCTCCTTCCTTCTCTGTCATATGCAGCCAATGTGGTGGACGTGTTGCGATCGCTGGACATGTCGGACAGTATGGAGGGCGTCTCCATGGAGGCGGGGCTGTGCTCCAGCAGGAAGGGCACAGAGGAGGCCGACTACGCCTACAGGATGAAGAACATGCAGCTGAGCACGCCAACCAGGCATCTCTTCCCAGGTGAGCACGCCAACCAGGCATCTCTTCCCAGGTGGGACGGCCACTTATGGTAGTTTTTAGTTAGTTCGAGCTTTATTTGTCCCCGTGGGGCAATTGTTCTTGCATTTCACTCGCTGGCACAATACACATAAGACACAGTGAGACATATAGCAGACAAGCACATATAACATAAAACATAGATCATCACTCATCATGGAGTGTGGTGAAGTGGTCCGCACACTGGGTATTAGCTCCAAAAATATAAACTTTATTTCATTTGTACAAACGGCACCGTTTCGATGCAACAGAGGGATCTTCCTCAGGCGCTCTGTTGGATCGAAACGTTACCGTTTGTAAAAAATGAAATAAAGTTTATATTTTTGGAGCTAATACCCAGTGTGCGGACCACTTCATCACACTGCTTACCACTTTTTGTCTGGCACCTGGATAACGGCTTTGTGGATGTGCGCACCCCAACCTCCAAACACTAAGTTTTTATCATGAAGCCTGTAACTTGTTACAATGACATCGACAACACAATCCTACAACACTTTTTTATACAATAATATACTATTGCAACTGATTGCTACCTTTACAACAACTAATACGGGTTCTCTATTATTACTATTGCTGTAAATGAAGATGCAGACCTAGTGTGCAGTCTGAAGTACGTTTATATATTGAACTGATTACAGAAAGAATGCTATGGTATGTATAATGCAAGTGTTGCTTGCACTTTCTTTGACAAGTTATTCTAGTGTTGCTTGCTCTGTCTTTGACAACTAATTCTAGTCCTCTACTCAAGCAACAACAGCAAATCTGCACGGAAAGTCTGTCTTTAACAACTTTTTGACCTACCTGTGCTATTGAGATGACTGATGAGGCCGTTCTTCTTATCTCCTTCTCTCTCATTAGACTCTCCTTTCCCCGAGGACTTCTCCGTGATGGCGACCGTGAGAGCGAAGAAGCGCACCCAGTTTTTCCTGCTGTCCGTGTATGACGAACGGGGCGTCCAGCAGCTGGGTGTGGAGGTGGCACGCTCACCTATCTTCCTGTATGAGGACCAGGATGGCCAGCCCTCGCCTGACCTCTACCCCATCTTCAAGAACATCAACCTGGCTGACGGAAAGTGAGTTACACATACTGTAAGGCTCTTTTCCACTGCCGGTTTTCTGGTAGGCCTATTGCTTGACACAGCGCGACTTGGCCGCCACGTCTTGCTTGTTTTTGCAGAAAACCGGCAGTGGAATAGAGTTTACAGCACACTGACCGTACACACTTTATTTGGTGCACCTTGCTAGTACCAGTATTGAAATTGGTGTCAGTGAGCAGTTGGGTATGTGTACCTAATAAAGTTGCTAGTGAGTGTGCGCCTCTAAATGGCTAACGTACCAGCAGCACAAGACAAACGTACAGCGGGAGATGTGTAGATGGCTGTAAAATACCCTACCCACTATTGGCATTATGTCTTACTGGCTTACTCTTGAGAAAAATTAACCTGGTTGACGGAAAGGGAGTTACTGAAAAGTAACTCGCTGAGTAGCTCGCTGTATCAGCATAGGAACAATGCGTAACTGTAAATGTGGCAATGTTTTTTTTACGTAATGTGTTTTGCTTCATGTGACAAATATGTTTAGACATTTGGAAGCTACACAAACTAGCAGTGTTTTGTAGAAAAAGTTCCAGCACATTAGACAACCATAACGGTATTGATTTTGCAGTGATTTTGTCCTGTAACGACTGTGTGGGCTGGCTTGGAAAATAACATGTGTATAGAGATTGTCCCGATAGCGGAGAGCACTCAGCTGTGTCCGCGCTAACGGTGCCATTAAAGCCTCCGGAGATGCACTGCCTGAAACAGCTGTCTCTTCACAAGCATTTTCCTCGATTTCCAATCCATATAAAAGAACAGCGCGTACAAAGAACACAAACATGCTTCTCTCTGCTCCGCTCCTCCACTGTGAGGCTTTAACAGGGAAATTAACAGCTGGTGAAAGAAAAAGAGATGCCACGTTTGCTCAGTGGCGGTAGTTACCTAACGGCGACCTGGCCTACTGTTTCCTTATGTGGGTCAAGTCAACAGATTTTATAGTGCTCCGTTTGCCAAGTGGGTGTAAATTAGTCTCAAATTTAATTGACCTTTGCCCTTTAGGGGGGGGGGGTATATGGCCTTTCACACCATACAAATTACCCTTCACCTTTGACCCCTTGTTGCTTTATGGCTTTTGAACGCCACGCTCAGATATGACATGATATACAGCTACACCAACAGCCATTCATTTAGCTGACGTCTTCAAAGCAAACAGCATACATAGACGTGCCTAATAGATAAAAGAGCAGCGTGCAGGATGAACACAGTCTCAGTATGACTCATGGCAGGCCAGTTCCAGTTCAATCACGTCCCATGCCCGTGCCTTAACCATAAATTTAGATTTTCAAAATAAATTTTTTGTAAATGACCTGTGATTAACCCGATAAGAGCTGAGAAGATTTCCTCAATGCTAAGTGCCCCGTTTTTTTTCCTTCCTAACCTCGTTCGTAGGATACGTTGGGGTGTAAATCTGGTTGGCCTTAAAAGGAAAGAAAGAAAATATGAATGTCTCATAATTCCTCATGGTAGCAGCAGAATCCCTCCGATAGTTCTGAAGATTAGTGCAAATTCACTTGGATAGACTCAGTATTAAGGCTGCAATTTCCTTTAAAACTCTTCCATGAAATCTTGTCCACATGTAGCATTGAGGTGTTACAAAAATGCAATAGGAATTGCAGTAATTTTGCACTGTGCTTCTGAACACTAGTGTACCATGAGAGATAATAAAATTATAGAATAAGTGTAAGATATAGGCCTATTGTTCAAAAAAGCAACAGAACTTCATATTTGATTGAACATTTTCAAAGAAAGCGAAAAAAAGAAAGCCCACCTGGGAAACTCCAACTCCCATTGTCATTGTGACACAGCGCTCCACAGCACACAAGTGAACACTGCACACTGCACACAACAAAATGTATTTTATGCCTCACCCGTGCAAGGGGGCAGCCCCCAATGGCACCCCAAGGGAGCAGTGCGGCGGGACGGTACCATGCTCAGGGTACCTCAGTCATGGAGGAGGATGGGGGAGGAGAGCACTGGTTAATTACTCCCCCCCACCAACCTGGCGGGTCGGGAGTCGAACCTTCAACCTTTGGACTACAAGTGACGCCCTAACCGCTTACCCATGACTGCTCTATTGGGTGCATTGAAAACCAATGTCCCTTAGCTCAGGCTGAAAACCACTGCCCTATTGGACTGCAGCTTTGAATTGACCCAAACCTCAAATCAAATGTCTCTTTCAAATGTCTTCAGGTGGCACAGGATCGCATACAGCATCCAGGGCAAGTCCGTCACTCTCTACCTGGACTGCCAGAAGGTGCAGACCCTGGAGCTTCTCCGTGGAGATAACCCTGTCATCAACACAGATGGAGTCACCGTCTTCGGCACCCGCCTGCTAGACGAGGAGGTGTTTCAGGTGAGACGAGCTTGAGAGTAGTGTTGGTAGTGCTGGTGGGAAAGTTTTTTTTTCCTTTAACGGTCTCTGGATGTGAGCAACTGCATCATACATTTATTGCAGAAAAGAAAAGCAGCACTCTTCACTGACGTTCTTCCCTTTTTCATTGAGTGGCTTTGCATGATACACAGACGTTTCAGCCTAAGACTTCTTTAGCATCTAGCAGAGGATATGGTGGGACAAACGATTTGTTAACATAATGCAATATACGTGAATTACTAAGAAATTGTACATCCTGTGGAACATCCCTGATTGCACTGTTTACATGCTGGAATACAGTAAATCTGCACTGCCTGCTGACCTGCAAGGCCTGTGGTGAAATACAGTATATCTTTGTTCATTGGAGCATGCCACTCCTCAATCAGGAAGCTATTCTACAGCATTTGGGCATTTTTTGTGTTATTATAAATTGGTTTTCCAAGGGTATGTAAAAGAAACTTGTCATTCAATGGCTTTGCATGTGCCCTTTGAACTTAAATCAATCAAATAGTAGCGCTATACATTTTTCTGTTTTGAACTCTTGCTGGTCGGACATGTTGTACTGTCCTTCTGTGCAGCTTTAGAGTGATGTTTGTTGTCCGAGGAAGAGTTATTGGGATGTCCGCTGCACTGACAGAGTGTACGTTTCTTAATAACCTGTGTTAGCCAAATAGCAGTCGTTTATTGCGATTTGCTGGGTTATGAAAGGCCCTAGCATTCATTTTAATGAGCAGTTTATGCCTGAGAGGGATAAACTGCACAACAATAAACTATGAAACGCTTGAAAGCCTTGATATTGTGCCAGACATGGCAGGCTGTAGACTTCAGAGTTTACAATACATTGTAGATTCAGATGATGAAAGGAACTGAAATCCTGCACCGTTTTCTTTTCCTGTTTGTTAAGCAGGGTCAAGGCATGTTTCTCCTTCTGTATTATCTTCAGCAGAAGATTCAAATCATCTGTGCCATGTCATTTGACCCTTTTTTAGTCTTTAAAAAAATAGTATAGTGAAGTCAGAGGAAAAAACAAGTGGGGAACGGCAAATGACCTGGGCCGGCCCCCAGTGCCCTACCGTCAGAGGCACAGTAGGGCCCTTTAACCCATTTTTTAGAAAGTGTGCTCAACTCCAGACCTTTTTCCAGGTCTTTGAGTGCAACTGAACAGATATGTGCATTTTATTTTATAGAAAAGCCGCACTCTCGAGTGTAGTTCTTGTATTTTATTTTAGTGGGTAAGCATGACAGACACATTTTGACCTAAGCCTTCTACAGCTTCTAAAAGAGATGTCCTTTTACGCTTACAGGCAAAAGTGACGTGAGGCAGGGGAAAGTTAGGACAATTCACCTTTAGCAATGCCGTCAAACAACTTCTGTTGTGAAGCTCAACAGGTATAAACAACAACTGGTTTCAGGTTGAAAACCGTTGAGAACAGTGGCCTGTGAATGTATGTCTATGTCACCGGAAGTAACTTATACCTGCTTTGAATCCATTGAAACAAAGGTGTCTGATGTCATGAGAACAAGTCTGACAGGCGGACAAAGATGCGTCCGTCAGAGCCGTGTGGCGTCCGTCTATGCACTCTGCCGCCTTGTGGACACAGGAGAGAATTACAATTAGAAAATGCGTTTCAGACAGACAGACAGACAGACCGACGGACGGACATACCCTCTATGGAGTTTCTAGGACGCATCTAAAAAGGCCCTTTCACAGCTCTGCACTGAAAAGAGACCCTAATAACACACACTTCCCAAC
Organism: Engraulis encrasicolus; assembly: GCF_034702125.1. Taxonomy (NCBI): domain Eukaryota; kingdom Metazoa; phylum Chordata; class Actinopteri; order Clupeiformes; family Engraulidae; genus Engraulis; species Engraulis encrasicolus. The sequence continues at coordinate 34,711,872 of NC_085858.1, read as the reverse complement.
ATTATTATTGCAGTAAGTGTGCAGAGGAGAAACCAAATAGGGCCATAAACATTGAGCACTGAGCAACAACCCTGCAAATAGGGTTTACTACTAATCAACACTATTTACTGTAAAGATTCACACACAGTCGCACACGTCCGAATATCACTGAGAATGAAACGCACACCTCATATTTCCCCAAAAAAACATCAATTTGGCCTCCATTAGAGTTAAAAAGGAAGCAATCCTTTGCATTTGTAGTCAAAGCAAAAGTTGCCAAAACAGTCTATTTATGCTAATTGCATTCTGATTGCATCTAAACTGTAATTAAGCAAGTCTCTCATTAAGAGTAATTAGGTATGTTTTGGAAGTACAGGGCCGTAATGCTTAGCCTTGTAATTATCCTAATTCACTGTGTGCATGGGCTAACTAGATAAATGCTAAGGCTAATGGGAGCCATACTACATGGGAGTCCAGTACTGTGCAGAGAGTTTGTTTTGCTTGCAGTTTTGGATGATGCTGCTTACATTCAAACAGAACACATAAGGTCATGATTGTGTTATTGCATGTGTGTGTGTGTGTGTGTGTGTGTGTGTGTGTGTGTGTGTGTGTGTGTGTGTGTGTGTGTGTGTGTGTGTGTGTGTGTGTGTGTGTGTGTGTGTGTGTGTGTGTGTGTGTGTGTGTGTGTGTGTGAGAGAGAGAGAGAGAGAGAGAGAGAGAGAGAGAGAGAGAGAGAGAGAGGGAGAGGGAGAGAAAGAGAGTTTGTGTGTGAGAGAGAAAGAGACAGGGCGGGTTGCGTGGGTGTGTGTACTGTAAGAGAGGGAGACCGACTAAGATAGATAGGAAATAGACATGTATATCCTAACAGAGATTTATTTGTGCACATATCTACAGTAGAAGCTAATAAAACAAACTCTATTCCCTTTCCCTACGCACCATGTGATCCCATCATTAAAACTCCAGACTGCTAGACCAAACTGACCCTCTAGCTAAATATATACAGTAGGCTATGTATGTACTATGTACAGAGCACATGCTAGCTATATTACTGCTAGTGTGGCTTGACCTTTATGGACTGAATTGCGTTCTCATGTTTAGTATAATGTGGGACTGGTGTGGAAGGCAGTGGTGCAGTCTACGTAGAACGCAAATATACGCACTGTATACCCACCACCAAATTTCAGGGATTTCAGTATACCCACCTAAAATTGATTGATACATTATTTAGAATAGCACAAATACAGTATACCCTCTTCAAAAAATGCTCAAATATACAGTATACCCACCCTAAAAAGAAGACCACCACTGGTTGAAGGTATCTTTTGGAATCTGTGCCATTGGTATGTAAAGTATTCAAAGCATGAACACGATGAGGAGGGTAGGATGTGTTTTATTATGCGCACGTGGAACAGCTGGCCTTGTGTTATGGGGGGGGGAGAGAGAGAGAGAGAGAGAGAGAGAGAGAGAGAGAGAGAGAGAGAGAGAGAGAGAGAGAGGGAGAGAGGCTGCGCTTTTGTCTGGTTTGGAACATGAAAGGCAGCAGGTGTGTTGTCTTGGCTTGTTTGTGGAGCCACGCCATCTCCTTCCACTGCTGTAAAACACCCTGATATCTCAACTTTCTCCGTGTGTGATTCTTGGCAGAGGTTGGCTGAGTGGAGCGCAATGGATGACCGGTTGCGTTTCCTTTGTTTGTTTGTTTTCACCAGCAGTGAGTGGACTCTGTCTGTGTCTGAGAATAGGTCAGACTCCGACGCTGAGAGTAATGCCTCTTTTCCACTGCTCGACGCAGCGTGACTCGGTCGCCAATTTTTGCTTTTCGTATAGGCACGACACTGCTCAATCATAAAGGAAAAAGTGGCGGCTGAGTCGCGCTGTGTCGAGCTGTAGGCCTACCAGAAAACCGGCATTGGAAAAGAGGCATTAGTGTGAGAGACTGGGTATCTTGGAAAACCACACAACACACACACACACACACACACACACACACACACACACACACACACACACACACACACACACACACACACACACACACACACACACACACACACACACACACACACACACACAGCACGCACGCACACACACACACTCTTAGTCTGTTTTTTGCGGTTAGTAAACAGTAACAATAGTAAACATTTCTAAATGGAATTATCCGCTCACTTAAGGCTCCAACAACACTTGATGAATATGAAAGAGAATATATATATATATAAAATATACATTTTTATTTATGTCATTTAATGAGTTTTAACATTTGGAAAGTAATATATTGAAGATTTATGAAGGGAAAATTCTCTTTTTAAGGAAAAACCTGATTTTACACATGATTCCAAGACTGCATGAAGTTGCCATGTGGCAACCATTAGCTAAAAACTTAATTTAAAATAAAAATTAAAAAAATGTTTTGGAAATGTAACTCATTTTAACACTAAAAAAGCACTGAAACATTTTTTACACTGTAAAAATAATAATTCATGCAGTAGAGGGATATATGAATATATCTCACACAACCTTTAACCCTATTCAGACTGGGCTTTTTTGGCATTCCTGGGCCTGGGGGGGGGCTCTTTTGACCCCCCCTCATAACTCATGAACGGAATACGGTATGACCACCAAACTTTGGGGAGATGATCTACATATGGACATCTATGAATGACATAATTTTTGTGTCATTATCTGGTATTATGACGTCATTATGACATCATCTGATTATAATGGACAAAATCTCGCCATAATGTATTTTCCATCAAATTTAGGTAATGCGCTTAAATTTTAAAGATTATATGGTTCATACCACTTTAATGCTCACAAAGTTGTGTGATGCTAATGGAAATAACAAAAAAATATGAAAAAGGAACAATAATGAGACTTAGATCAGTGATTTTCGGTCAGACATACCTGTCAGAAAACCGTCGCCATGGCAACGTCAAAAATGATAAACAAAATCTTTTGGTACTAAACTGTAGCCAACAAAATTGTAGGAAAAGTCACCAAGTTTCGTAGTCATAGCTTAAGTCGTTAAGGAATTATACAACATCAAAGTTGGTGCGGGCACTTTTAGCCCCCCCCCCCAGTCTGGATAGGGTTAAATAAACATGGAATGCCTGAAGTAGGTCAAACTAACTATGTGTCAGTTCATTTTTTGTGCTTTTTATCACTTTTTTGGGAGCTATACTGTAATACCATGCGGATATCCCCTCTTTTCATTTTGACTGGGCATCTTGGCCAGTGATTGAGTCCCCTTGAAGAGGAATGCCTGGTGTTCGTCAGAGTTTTCCCCTTTGGGCCAGTGTGTGTGTGTGTGTGTGTGTGTGTGTGTGTGTGTGTGTGTGTGTGTGTGTGTGTGTGTGTGTGTGTGTGTGTGTGTGTGTGTGTGTGTGAAACTTCAGAATTATCTTTGAGAAACCAGTGAGCAAGAGGTCATCTATTTAATCACCCAAAGGGGCCCAGTGCTATTCCAAAGCTTTTTGTTTGAGATAACTCTCACGTTCTTGTATGTCTTGTATGTATGTCTTGTAGGCTGTCTCAGTGTGTGAGTGAGGTCTCTCTCTCTCTCTCTCTCTCTCTCTCTCTCTCTCTCTCTCTCTCTCTCTCTCTCTCTCTCTCTCTCTCTCTCTCTCTCTCTCTCTATGCGTGTGTGTGTGTGTGTGTGTGTGTGTGTGTGTGTGTGTGTGTGTGTGTGTGTGTGTGTGTGTGTGTGTGTGTGTGTGTGTGTGTGTGTGTGTGTGTGTGTGTGTGTGTGTGTGTCTCTGTGTGTATATGTACATGCACACTGACTGAAGAGTGGAGCGTAGGCATGAACTGCTTTAACCTTTCTTGTCTCTGATCTCTTTGTTTGTGGAGCTGCTCTTGGGGGACTTAGTTGCAAGTAGCTCTGAGTTAAATGGGGCAGAGGAGAGGAGAGGAAAGGAGAGAGAAGGAGAGGAGAGGAGAGGAGAGGAGAGGAGAGGAGAGGAGAAGAGAAGTTAGTGGAGAGGAGAGGAGAGGAGAGGAGAAGAGAAGTTAGTGGAGAGGAGAGGAGAGGAGAGGAGAGGAGAGGTTAGTGGAGAGGAGAGGAGAGGAGAGGAGAAGAGAGGAGAAAAGAAGAGACGAGAGGGGAGGGGAGGAGAGGAGAGGAGAGGAGAGGTTAGTGGAGAGGAGAGGAGAGGGGAGAGGAGGAGAGGAGAGGAGAGGAGAGAGGTAGAGAGGAGAAGAGAGAGGAGAGGAGATTAGAGGAGAGGAGAGGAGATGAGAGGAGAGGAGAGAGGTGGAGAGGAGAGAAGAGAAGAGGAGAGGAGAGGAGGGGAGAACAGAGGAGAGGAGAGGGAAGGAGAGGGGAGGAGAGAGGTGGAGAGGAGAGGAGAGATCCCATATCGTCTTTTATCCCTCAAGCCCTTTGTCTGAACAGCTCAGGACATAGAGCGAGGCAGGGTGGGGATGAGGATGGAGGGGATGGGGGTGGAGAAAAGAGATAGTAGAGAGAGAGAGAGTGAGTGAGTGAGTGAGTGAGTGAGTGAGTGAGTGAGTGAGTGAATAGTTCAAATCAGACATGTGGACTCGAGTCCAGTGACTTGGACTCGAGTCTGACTCGAGTCAGCGGTGTGAAGACTTGCGACTTGAAATTTCAAGATCAGAAAGGACTTGCGACTCGACTCGACTTGCACGCCTTTGACTCGGGACTCGACTTGGACTTGACAGTTGTAACTTTCAATGACTTGGCGTGACTTGCCATGTTGGGTCTAAAAAAAAGTCCAAGTCCAACCCTTGTTTTCAGAATGCAACAGCCCGCCCACATTCTTTGTTTGAATCACGTCATTGTCCTAAGCGATGCTATGCCATTGGCGGCCGACGCAGCTGGCTTGGACGCCGCGACCAGCGGCAAAAACACAATTTTTTAGTGAGTCTCCAGAACAAACATAGCCTATATTTTAAACCATCGCGGAAGTTAATTTATCTCCCTCTCAGCCCCATCTCATTTTGCATTCTTAATAGGGTAGGCTATGGAAGTTTGCACTGTGATCAACAAATATTTTCTATCAATGTTGTAGGAAGCGTGTGTAGTGGGGCGCTGTGATGTGCAACACGCGTATGTAGGCTACACACGTGAAGCTCTCGCTCTCTCGCCCCTCGCTTACGACAGAAATTCAGTGAGAACCAAGCTGTCTAAATATTTTAGCTAAATTGTGATGGACATTGATTGTTGAACATTAGGCTATTTAAGCAGTTGAAATAAAAAAGCACACACTGCTGACATAACCGAACCACAGGACTTAATCTATCTACCCGAAGGCTGTTACAGTATGTTCCGCTCCCACACACTATGCTTGCGAGTCAGTCACTTCAAAGTGAAATGCAGCCTTGCGAATAATTTCCACCATCGCGGACAAAACCACGTTATGATGAATAGCCTATGTGGCGAGGTAAACGTTACGAATATGGCCTGCTTTTAAGTTTCCCCCAACCCAGGATGTGTCCGTAGGCTATATGGCTTGATATCCCAGGGCTATTTCACGACCACAACTCCACGCGCTGAAAATGCATGTTAAGCTCGCGCTTAGTCTAGAAAGATAACCTCTCGGTAACATTTTTTGCATTGACCAGCCACCATTGGTTGAGTATTGGAATCAATACAAAAAGACACGTTTATGTCTTAGTCTTCCAGCATGCAATCGAAAATAGGCGAGCAGAGAACACTTGGTCTTGCATCCATCAAAAGAGCTCCACCGGTTGCCTACTTTAGATGCTGGGTGAATGGTTCCAAAGGGAAATAATTTAGCCTATTCATGACAGTCTTGCAAAGAGACAAGACAAACGACCAAAATTGTCAAATAATTGGTCAAGGCGCGAGATGAGGAATACTGCATGGCTATTGGAAAAACTTTGAAGAAACTAAGCGCAAGCAACACTGCTTCCCGCGAAGCTTGCGCATGGCTATAAACAAGCTATGCGCCCCGAACCTCACTGCTTGTTGTTCGATGACTTGAATCGAAACATTTCTAAGGACATCAGGGCTATCTTTGGAATACCGCCTCAGCCAGCTGAAAGCAGATTAGCAGTGTCCCATGTGTCAAATGGTAAGATAATGCCATAGGCTACCTGTTCCTTGGAAGTTTCAAAACTCAGCCTTGACACACTATCATGCCAGCCACATCAGTTCAAACGCAATCTTTAATGCAGCCTATCGTGAAGTTTAAATGTAATGTGAGATAGAGGTTGCAAGCTACTGCTGAGCAGCGTAAGACATAGGCATGGGTCGGCTCCCGTGGATAAAAAGCATGTTCCCTCTCGCGTGCTGCTCCCAGCCCAATCCTTGCGCGCGAGAACCTTGTATCTCGTGGTGTCGACACCGCTTTATCTTATGTTTCTCACAGTTCGAACTACATGCTTCGTTTGGTATTTTGGGGGAGTTTGGAGTCGCAATTACCGCTGCTTGGAAATGACACGTTAGAGCTACACGACGCCAGCACTGGAGAACTGGGATGTAACCCTGTTTTCCAAATTAACAAAAATTAGGAAACATAGAAGCAGAACTTTGTTTGGCTACAATCTATGACCTGGACGGTGAACTTAATCTTTTTGAAGAGACATGAACAGCATACAAGTGCCTTTGAGGGGGAGGAGAGGGCGATTGGGGAGAACAGGGAGACCAGAGCATGGCGCGAGGCGCATATTCTTTCGGGAAAATGAGAGCGAAATGTTGGATAGGGCATTACACACCGTCCTTCTTCCTACACTGTAGAAGCGCAGAACAAGGTTGCCTCGTTGCCATAACTGACATTCTGCAGCGCTAACGCCATGTTTAATTGACAGCGTGCTGGCGAATAGTCTAGTAGCCTAATATAATTAACAAGACGTGGATTAATGACTGTGCAAACGAAGTTCTAGTTAACTTGGACTGTGACGCAGTAAAATGGTTGGTGATGGGCCATTGCGGCATTGCGACAATGCCGATATCAGCTTCAACAATAGTAGAGTAGAGTAGAGTAGAGTAGTAGAGTAACTTTATTGATCCCCAGAGGGAAATTCAGGAAATTCATCATTACTTTACCAGGAATTTAATCCAACTAACTAGGCCTACTTTGTCCTCATTTCTTAGCCCATATGGACAAGTGTCTACTAGGTTAATACTGTTGGCACGTAGCCCACAGCAGACTATAGCCTAGTACTGCACCATGCATGTGCGTGCTCATTGGTGGGTTCACAGTTATGACACTGTCAATGCTCAGCTTTGGTTCACAGATAATGGGATGAAGTGAACATCATGGACCAGCTGAGACAGGGCTGTCTGCTGAGCTGTGCTGTTAACTCATCATCCTGTCTCACATGTGTAGCCCCACCCCCCATACACACACACACACACACACACACACACACACACACACACACACACACACACACACACACACACACACACACACACACACACACACACAGGGCTCAATTAAAAAAAAAAGAAATTGATTACCCCTACTGTATGTCATATCTTGATGAGAATGGTGAGCTTAATATGGTACCTTAGGGAAAATGGCGTCTTTTAAAGCCAAACCAAAATGTTTACATTAGTCGAGTGTTACACTACAGTAAAGAGAGGGGGGAGGGTGGGTAGCACCTGTAAGACATGAATAGGCTACTACTTTCACCCTTGGCCTTTGTGGGTAAATTCAAACATAGTACGCTGAAAGTTTGAATCCGCGTTTTCAGGTCGGAAGTGTAATATGCCCCCCTAATGTCTTGACAAAACCTTCCAGCCAAAGCTGTCAGCGGCCCTGCCTGTGCTCCTAGTGAAAAAGTTAACCATAGTCCTGTCCTTAGCGTTATGATGCTAGTCTGTATAACTTACAACCTTGACTAGATATGACCGGCCCACCACCAAGACCAGGGTGGAGTAGTGGAATAGGTTTATGCCATCAGATGATGGAACAGACACACACACATACGCACACATTCTTGCAAACAGGACTATTTGCCCACTGGACAGTAAATATTTGGCATATGGTTGCTCCTTTCTTTAAGTACAAATTCACATGAAATGTATTTTTATGTGAAAAAAAAATATGAAATTAAATGTCGTTTTACATACACAGCACAAGCAGTAGTTTGGTTTAGACTGATTTCTCTGCAACTGTTTTAGTAATTGTCATCTTTTTACTCAGGTCTCATTATTATACTAATGAATTTATGATCGAAAAGAAAATCCCTTTGTGACTTGTTAAGGACTTGAAAAAAAATGAGACTTGGACTTGGACTTGACTTGGCTGGGGTACGACTTGGACTTGGACTTGACTTGGTCAGATGTGTCTTGACTTGTGACTTGACTCGGACTTGAGTGGAAAGACTCGAGACTTACTTGTGACTTGCACGTTAGTGACTTGGTCACACCTCTGGTACAAGTTAA
>NC_085858.1:34696016-34698516 GCF_034702125.1 Engraulis encrasicolus | reverse complement strand
GCTGTCGGGCCCTTAGAATCTGTAACACCTTACCCCACCTTGCGGCACCCATGGGCGGGCCTTATCAGTGCTTCACCCTGCAGCCTAGGGTGAAATGGTTCCGCCACCCAGTCTCTCTTCTCTTCTGTGAGAAAGTTCCACTCTCAACCTGTAGGGTGAAAACTGCCATATGCAAGTATTGCATTAAAGGGACACTGTGTGAGATTTTTAGTTGTTAATTTCCAGAATTCATGCTGCCCATTCCCTAATGTTACCTTTTTCATGAATATTTACCTCCACCATGAAATTCTAAGTATTCATTATGACTGGAAAAATTGCACTTTTCATACACGAAAAGGGGGATCTTCTCCATGGTCCGCCATTTTGAATTTCTGCTGCAAAAATGACTCTACTTGGGCCATACTAGAAAATATTAGTTTATTACTTAGTAAACTATCATGAAAAGGTCAAATTTGGCAATAGGCGACACAGTTTCAATGAGCAGCATAGTTGCAGTACCTTTTTTTTTACCATTTCCTGCACAGTGTCCCTTTAAAGTTCCTCTCCCCACGTGGTGGTGGTGGTGGTGATGGTGGTGGGGAACAGGATGAGGTATTGGCTCACTCACACACACACACAGAGTCTGAGTCAGCCAGAGTTGCTGAGGGACTTAAAGGGGAATTCCAGCCAATTTCCACATGCAGCCGTATTGCTCACTCTACCCTTGACTGGTCAGTTTTGATTTTTTAAAAATTCTCCCTTAATTCATCACACCAACACAGTCATGAGTGGGTGGGCGCTTCGCTTTGGTCCTGGCTCTGTCCATGTCTCCATGGACACACCAAGCCAAGCAAGCAAAGAGTGGAACTCTGGGCCAGCGACTGTAGTGAGTGAACCCCAACCCCCAACCCTCCATCTCAGTCATCCGTGGACCATGACCCAAGACACGGCCATCGAGTTCTTGGTGCAGATACCCACCCTGATAAGGTTGACTGGAGGCCATGCTAACTAGCCAGCCGGCCGGTCGTCCATGACATGACATGACAGGGCTGCTACTGTTGTTCCCAGTGTGCAAAAGAGAGTTCTCACTGTACTATTGCAATATACTACTAATACAGGAGGGCGCCATATCTCATCCTATACTGTATCTCGTCCCACTGGATGTTGTTGATGTGTTGAATCACATATAAACATCAATTAAAAAACTTCAGCCATCATTTCATCTTCATTCACAGACCAACGCAGAGTGAAACCAGTAACACAGCACAAGCAGGGCCATTGTCGAAGTCATCTGAAAGGGGTCCCAAGCCAATACATAATTTGTAATAAAAATGTTGGGCCCCCTCTCATCCTGGGTCTGGAACATGTGGCCTGTTTGTCCCCCTCCTGTCAGCTTCCCTGATAACAAGGGTGTAGTGAGCATGTGTAGACCCCACCCTGATAAGGGTGACTGTCAGTGCTGGAGGCCACACAACTAGACGCTCGGCCATGATGTTCGGAACCACTACCAGAGATTCTTTATATTTATCTCTCTCTCTACTCTCTCTGTCGCTACTGTAGTTAACCACATGTGTTCACTGCCCTTCAGCTATGGCCGGACCCTGGACAAAAGCCATCTGAAAGAGCCCCTGACCCAATACATATGAATGTAATGAGGACCCACTTTTGGATCCCCTCTCTCTCTACCTGGGCCTGGTACAACTGGCCCATTTGTCTCCCCCCCCCCCCCCCCCCTGTTAGCTTCGCTGGGGTCTGTTGTAGTTCGACAGTACTGGGCTACTGTAGTTCTTCACATGTGCTCACTGCCCTTGAGCTATGGCCGGACCCGGGAACATCATCTGAAAGGGCCCCCGACCCAATACATATGAATGGAATGAGGACCCACTTTTGGATCTCCTCTCTCTCTATCTGGGCCTGGTACAACTGGTCCGTTTGTTTTCCCCCTATCAGCTTTCCTGGGGTCTGCTACTGTTGTTCTTCACATGTGCTCTCTGCCCTTGAGCCCCGGCCCGTGGAGCTACAATGGAGCCAACACTCTTTGATCTGTGGATTAAGAGCAGCCTCTGGTAGTAATTCTGTGTGTAGTGTACGACAGGGGCTAGTACTGTATAATTTATTAGGCACAGAAACACACACAGACACACGGGCGGAGGCGTAGATAGACACACATGAAGATACACACCGCACAGAAACAGACACAGACATAACGCACACACACACACACACACGCACACAAACACATACACATACACACACACACTCACTCACTCGCACAAACAAACACGCACGCACATGCACACGCACACGCACACACACAGACACTGTTTTGTATTATCATTTATTGTGTGTTGTGGAGAACTGTGAACCTTTATAGACAGATAGATCAAGATGATAGGACAGAAAGAATGAGAGCGAGGCAGGGAAATAGACTGACAGAGACAGAATGGAGGGAGGGAAGACAGAGGGAGAGAGGGAGAGAGAGAGAGAGAGAGAGAGAGAGAGAGAGAGAGAGAGAGAGAGA
>NC_085858.1:34668516-34686016 GCF_034702125.1 Engraulis encrasicolus | reverse complement strand
ACACACACACACACACACACACACACACACACACACACACACACACACACACACACACACACACACACACACACACACTGCCTATACAGCACAGCCATGAACAAACACACTCACGTGCCGTCAGTCCGTTCATCCCCCATGTCATCAATCACACAGATACTCAGAGACAATGATGATGTATTACCTGCAGGCAGAGATGCGGCAGGATGCCCTCACAATCATCCCGCCTCCATCACACGCAGGCGTTGACCTCTGACCCCTGAGAAATTCTATGCGGCCTACTTAGCCACCACCGGACATATTTATGACTCCTATTGCCTCCTCTCTTTTACTTACTGTCTCTCTCGTTCTTGCTCTCTCTTTTTTTCTTTCCGTCCGTCTTTCTTTCTTTCTTTCTTTCTTTCTTTCTTTCTTTCTTTCTTTCTTTCTTTCTTTCTTTCTTTCTTTCTTGTCTCTGTCTCTGTCTCTTGCTATGCAGTCAGCATCAGATACATTCACAACTTGTTTCCCTTTCTCACTTAATCTCTCTCTCTCTCTCTCTCTCTCTCTCTCTCTCTCTCTCTCTCTCTCTCTCTCTATCTATCTATCTATCTATCCAGCCCACTTAGCCATAATCGGATGAATGTATTTATGACTTGCGCCCCCTCTCCCATTCACTCGTTCTCTCTTTTTTTTCTCTCTGTCTCTCTACCTCTCTCTCAATCTTTCTCTCTCTCTCTCTCTCTCTCTCTCTCTCTCTCTCTCTCTCCTTCTCTCTCCCTGCCTTGTCTGTCGCTATCTATCTGTGATTTGTAATCTACAGTCTGGGCCTGGGGACGGAGTCCCCACAGTAGCCCTGTGATAGGATTACAAAAGATGCTTGAGGTGTATGTTGTTCTGTCTGTGCCTCAAGTCTTTCTGGGTTATTTCATCATCTCTGTTGTCTCTCTCATCTGTACCCCTTCCTCTCCCTCTCTTCACCTCCTCTCCTCCTCTCCTATTCATCCTCTTCTCCCCCTCCACCATCCTTCTCCTTCTCCCCATTTCTCTCTCTCCACAATCCCTCCTTCTCGTTCTCCTCCTACCCCTTCCTCTCCCTCTCTCCACCTTCTTTCCTCCTCTCCAATTCCTCCTCGTCTCCTCTTCCTCCCCCTCCAACCCCCACCCCTCCTCCTCCCTCCTTTTTCTTTACTCCTCCCCCCTTGCTCTCCCTCCACAAGGCCCAAATCCCAGCCTCTCTTCCGTCCTCGCCCGACCACATGAGGATGCAAGGAGACCAGCCGCTGGAGACTGAGGAGTCCTCCTCCAAAAAGGGAGGGGGTAAAAAGGGCCGCAAGGGCAAGAAGGACAAGTCCAAGAAGAAGAGGGATCGCTCATCTAAGAAGAAGGGGGGGAAGAACAAGAAGGACAGGAAGAAGAGAAAACAGGCCGAAGAGGAAGGGCTGGAGGCTGGAGAAGATGGCTTCTTGAAGGCGTCTTCGAAGACGCCTGATTATCTTTCCCTGGAGTCACTTCCTGTTTCTGAGCAGTCCGCTGGAGCCACCACACAGGCCCCAGCTCCGCTGATTCCAGAGATGCCCACTCATGAGCCTGAAGCAAATGTGGAGGACCCCTACTCCGTGGTGCCAGCAGAACTGCCTGAGTCCAGGGTGGAGGTAGATCAATCGAATCCGGTGTCTCTGTGCTCACGAAGTCTCCCGACCTCACCTCACCTCACCTCTCATCACCTCCCCTCACCTCACCTCTCATCACCTCACCTCACCTCCCATCCATCCTGCTAACCTCCCCAGCTAACAGCTCCTAACCCCCACCCGGCCATGTTGCCCTCACCTACCACCCATGTCCCCCTCACCCACCAACCACTAACCAGCACAACCTGAAAAACATCATGGGATACTGTGAATGTGGTCTACTGCTAGATTGTAGGTGGCTAACATAGTTTAGGAAACAAATATAGTAGTTTATGAAGTAGAGTAGTGTATAACATGTAGATTGCAGTAGTACATTATTCTGACTGACTGAAAACTGAACAAAAGTTATGGGTTATAAAAATGTATTTTGTGTGCTGTATTTCGCCATGGAAGAGAGGCAGTGCATCATAGAAATGATAATCTTTTGCTTCAGGGTTTAATGTAGTTTTTGCATGCTTCACTGACTGCACAAAGTACCCGGAGCTCAATTGCGGTGATTATATTCAGCCGTCCACATCAAGGAACCGTTTTGATATCCATCTGAACAACTAGCCACATTTTCTCTTGCGTGACACGGTCACCATGGTAACAGAACTTTCGGTTCCCAGCCTCCAAAAAGCATTTTATCTGTAATCACATTAAACGGCGTGAAAAGGTTTTTGAAATGACTCTTAAGGGAGATTTTTTCCCCCTCTACTTTTTTATAGCATAGGTGAAGTTATTTAGGTTTTTTTCCAGCCTGACAGAAATGAATAAATAAGTGAAAATGAGCTGAGATGCCGACACTAATGGCAGGTTTTTTTGGTGCTGTCATGGCTGTCAGCCTCGCTCTCTCATCACTGCTTCTTAATTAAGGGTAATCACACTATCGCCACTTGTGAAATGATTAATTAGCCTGTCTTTCTCGCCGGCCTGCTGTAAAGATAACCCAGGCGTGTTTCATTAAACCCCCGTCTGTACTTTACATGTGTGTCTAACCAGCTCCTTAACACAAATCTGTGTGTGTGTGTGTGTGTGTGTGTGTGTGTGTGTGTGTGTGTGTGTGTGTGTGTGTGTGTGTGTGTGTGTGTGTGTGTGTGTGTGTGTGTGTGTGTATGTGTGTGTGTGTGTGTGTGTGTGTGTCTGTGTCTGTGTCTGTGTCTGTGTCTGTGTGTGTGTGTGTGTGTGTGTGTGTGTGTGTGTGTGTACGTGTGTGTGTGCGCATGTGTGTGTGCGTGCGTGTGTGCGCACGCGCGTGCGTGTGTGTGTGCGTGTGCGCATGTATGCATGTACTATGCATGTGTGTGTGTGAGATCAGCAGTGTATTGGCCCCTATCAGTGTCGGCATGGAGATAGAGAGCACAGCAACAAGACTGGCTGTTTGACCTACAGTATCAAAGAGTCCTTCCAGACTGGCCCTTGGTCCAGTCAGTGTCAGAACACTTGTCTGTTGCTCGCTGTTTCCATGGTTTCGGTTGCCGTGGCTCTGCTTGTGATGGGAGTTTGTGCTCGTGTGCATGTGCAGGAGGAGCGAACAGTGAAGAGGCCGGTGGTGGAGGATCAGGTGGACGATCTGTACCGTGACCTTTACGATGACCTCTCAGTCTCCACGGTAACCGTCGGTCCCAACATCACGGAATATGAGGTAGCTATGCTAAATCCTCCACTTGACCTTTTGCTCATGATGTGCTGCTGTTGCTCCCAGTCGCAGCTGTTTTTCTGCTCCTGTTTGAAGACTCTGCAACAGCGGTGCTGTTTTTGTGATGTGTCGTGTCTGTGCAGATCTTCGATTACGAGGACCTCAAGAACGACACCCAGGTGCTGGAGTATGAAGAGTACGAGGTGTTTGACGACCGCTTCGGCCCTGCGGAGAGAGAAGGAGCACAGACCTGGGCTGGAGAGGTACAGTCAGAGATTCTTTAAGTATATAGAGATATGCCAATGTAATAGGTTGCTATGGGCACCTAACATGACCAGGTTCCGGTCTGCCTAAAGGAGCGTGTCATAATGCTCCTAACATTGAATAGAACAGTCCTTAGGTCTGCCTAGGTCTGCCTAAAGGGGGATTTCCCCCCCCTCTCCCTTGCAATAATAGAACCCGGAAACAATGGGCCAATGGAACCTCTCTTTCTCTACTCTCTCTGGTACAGTATGTGCAGAGCCTGGTTATGGAGGAGGGGGAACCGGGCCTTCATCTCGTAGCCTCTTACTGCAGATGGGATCACTGGCGGGCCTGTTCACTACTTGCTGAAAATACTTACCTAGATCATAACAACGTTGCTATGACATTACAGAGAGTCTTAATGAACAGACTCGGACATAGCCATTACAATTTTAGTGACAGTAGTGTTATAACATAGGCTCTGCGCTAAGGGGTTTTTAAGACAAGGTCCCTGTTACAAATGCACTGTCATGAGAATGGCAATGACCATGTTGTAATGTATCACTAAAGGCTCTGTGTATTGTCACAGTAGTGCAGTGTTAAGGCAGTAAAAATGTTTTTAGATGACTATTACAGTCTTTCCACAGGCTCTGTATGTGCACATTACAGAAGCTATTTCATTCACTTACCGGTACCTTACCATGGCTGAAGAATTATAAAGTGAAAAACAGTTGTAGAATACACAGTTGAAGCATCTTGAATGGCCAATCTGACCATACATTAAACGTTCAATATCCCAAGTCCCTATTCATTGTAAATCATCAAGAAATTCAATTTTAAAGGGTCTTGAGCATTCTTCTAAGCGTGTGAAAGGATAATGAAAGCGTACCATTTAACACAGAGGGATATAAAGGCTGACACATTGACATACAGCGCTGACATTTACCACAAAGAGCAAGTGCACCGCAAATTGATGAGGCAGACAGAAGATGGCGCACGCATAGAAAATGGGGGCGATAAATTAGATATACATTGCTGATACCCCCAAACAGTGCGGTGGAGATGTTTGGCAAGAAGTTGGAGGGGGAAGTAACAGCTGGGTTACAGCATGATGGTGTTTCTCTAACCTTTAAAAGCAGTTTGTCAACTTTTTAACCAATGTTTTTCCAACCTAAAAGGTGCACTGTGTAAGATTGTGGCTAGAATGGGTATTGCATAGCCTAGCGAGCCAGACCCGTACAGCAAAAAGCTGTACCAGGGTCTAGGAGGGCTGGGCAGCAGTGTGGGCGGGATAAACGGTTGCTTCAGCACTCAACGCCACGCAATTGGATGGCAAACAACCAATCCCCACACACTTCTGTGTAACGTCACAGCTGTCTTGTGAAGCGGCAATTCCGAGCCGTCGTAGCAGTGAATGCGTGTGATCACCACAGCCACAAACAAGTTTCCTAATAAATCGTGTTTTCACTTACATAGTTCAAAAATGCCTCGTTTTCAACCACACGGCCCTTCTTGATCATCCAGCGAAATGTTGAGCAATTTGGGGCTTGTTAAATGGTTATATTTATGATTGTTGTCAACATAGCATGTTCGGTGTTAGCTAGCTAGCTGTATACCCATAACTAATACACGGCTGGATATTAGCTCTGTGTAATTGACGACAGATTGGCTAGCCGCTAGCTCGGTAGACTCTATGTGTCATTCCCATCTATTTAGTAAGCGACTTACAGACTTTCAAAGCTCCCAAATGTCTCGTTTTTAATGACATGGATCTTATTAGAATTTGGGGCAGGCATGTAATACAAGGCTGGATACCTAGCTCTGTGTTATTGGCGACAGGTTAGCTAGCCAGCGAGGGCCCCTTTGTAGGTGGAGCGGCAAATTCGAGCCGTCGTAGCAGTGAATGCATGTGATGACCACAGCCACAAACAAGTGTCCTAATAAATCGTGTTTTCACTTATACAGTTCAAAAATGCCTCGTTTTCAACCACATGCCCCTCCTTGATCAACCAGCGAAATGTTGAGCCATTTGGGGCTTGTTAAATGGTTATATTTATGATTGACTGGATACCTAGCTCTGTGTTATTGACGACAGGTTAGCTAGCCACTAGCTTGGCAGACTATGCCATTCCCATCTATTTAGTAAGCTACTCAAAGACTTTCAAAGCTCCCAAATGTCTCGTTTTTAATGGTATGTGTCTTATCAGAAATTGGGGCAGCAATTTCACTCTACACCTACAGTAGTGGTCTGATAATAGCGTGTGACTATCTGGTCCTGTAAAATGCTCAACTTAGCTTACCGAGCTAGTTTAAAACATCGAATGATCAAATGGTATTGTGTTGTGATCTATTTGTGTCCGATAAGTTCATGGTGTATTATTACATCAGTCCATGTCATACACGAAATGTATTATCATCCAGGCTTTTAAAAATAAGTGCACTTTCGTGCTGTACGTAGCACGGACGGACACCATGCTTCTTCTTAGAAAGTTTCCTGTTTACTAAGTAGCCCGGCCCCCCTCGCGATTTGATTGGCCCTGTCATCGGATAACTTTCAGCCTCGCAAAACGACCGGGGTCCGCTAGACTGCCCCCGGGAGCAAATTCAATTTGCGGTCGCTAGGGGCGTCTAGATTTCTAGGCTAGGTATTGCATGCATCTCATTGAAATCGTGCTGCCTATTGCCAAATTTGATCTTTTCATGACTATTTACTAAGTACTAAACTAGTATTTACTAGTATGACCAAAGTACAGTAAGTTTTGCAGGTAAAAAAGTATTTTTTCTGGAAATTCAAAATGGCGGACCAAGGAGAAGATCCCAATTTTCATATATGAAAAGTGCAAATTACCCATTCATACTGAATACGTAGAATTTGATGGTGGTGGTAAGTATTTGTTGAAAGGTAACATTTGTGAATGGGCAGCATGGATTCTGAAAATGAACTACTAAAAATATTACACGGTGCACCTTTAAAAGCAGTTCATTAGCTTGTAACCGAGTGAGAGGTGCTTCTTAATTCATTATACTGGCCTGCATGGGCGTATCTGCTTTTAAAAAAAAAAAATGTTTAAACGTCTTTCAACTGCAATTATATGCTAATATGATAATTACAATTATTGTAATGCTTTGCTTTTTCAGGGAAGCATGTATGAGAAAGGGGAGAAAGGAGAACAAGCAGTCATGGAACCCGTAAGTGTCTTTAATTCTTCTCCACAGTGTAGGCTACATACAGTACTGTAAAAATCATATCAGTGATAAGTCATGGTAACTTATGTAGTTATTCTAGTTATTATGTAGTTTATTCTACACTGCAATGGCAACAGCATGGTTTAACTTGAAATTTTAAGTTTACCAGCTGCCTCAGAATTCCAAGTTAATTTAAATCTTTATTGTAAGTTGTGTGGAGTGCTGTGCGTTGTTTGAACACAACAAACACAACTTACAATAAGGATTTAATTTGACTTGGAATTCTGAGGCAGCTGATATTTTTTACAGTATACGTAGGTTCCTTCGACACTTTCTCTTATGTAGACTGTGATCCTTTAACAGACTCTGTAATGTAGGCCACATTATCGTTCATTGCTCTCTCTCTCTCTGTCATGTAGACTTCATGTTCCTTCAGTGGGTTCTGTCATGCAGACTATGTCTTTCAGCAAGTCTTTTCATATTATATGCTATGTGATCCTTTTACTCTCTTGTCTAATGTAAGCTTTCTGATCCCTCAATGTTCTGTAAAAAGTCAATTTTGTACTCCCTCTAGTTTCTCTAGATTCTCTAGATTCTCTAGATTATCTCTCTCTCTCTCTCTCTCTCTCTCTCTCTCTCTCTCTCTCTCTCTCTCTCTCTCTCTCTCTCTCTCTCTCTCTCTCTCTCTCTCTCTCTCTCTCTCTCTCTCTCTATCTATCTATCTATCTAGCCTGGTTTGGTTTTCTATAATGGCACTCAAGCGTTGTACTGTATGTGCAATCAAGCACAAATCTACAACATGCAGAGCTCATTGCTCAGGTGGTGACTGTTCATACCTGCTGTATGAACTTGTTTTTTCAGCACACACTCCTATGGGGAGATGTTCATCATGTAGTTCTGCCCGAGGCTATTTACAGTGTGCCCTTTTAAACCCCCTTTTTAAAAAGTGTAGTCAGCTGTGTTTACACATTAGTGTAGGCCTAATTAAATGTGTTGAAGGAGAGGATTGTGCACATCCCAGGGAAAGGTGCAGGACGAAAGCCAACTGTACTGTAGTTTTCAGAGTGAAAAGTCCGCATTAGAGAATCTGAAGAAGACTGTTGAGGTCAAAACGTTATCCTGCCATGAACAAATAAAATGTTAAAAAAAGCATTCTAGGTCTGCGGACTTCTCACTTCTCACTCTGAAAAATGCATATTAGTGTAGGCCTAATTAAATGTGTGGTAAATGTTTGTTTTTGTCAGACTTGTCATGTGCACTCCTCTCCTTTTCCCAGGGTGCACTAGTGGATGGACCTCCTGGACCCCCAGGGCCTGAGGTAGGCTGTCACTCATCCCCCGCCATTGATAATGTAGCCATTCCTCTTTATTACGAAATATGTTCATCCCTTTTTTGGTGCATCTCTGAAATATCAGCACAGTTCTACAGTATGTATTTTACCATTTTTGATGCCCGCTCCAATTGATTAACCAAACA
Organism: Engraulis encrasicolus; assembly: GCF_034702125.1. Classification (NCBI taxonomy): domain Eukaryota; kingdom Metazoa; phylum Chordata; class Actinopteri; order Clupeiformes; family Engraulidae; genus Engraulis; species Engraulis encrasicolus. The sequence goes on along the minus strand of NC_085858.1, from coordinate 34,677,823 downwards.
ATATGTGTTCCAATTTGTGAAGAGCTGTTTGTGTGATCTTTTGTTGCTGGCCATGTATGAAATATTGTACATGAAATCCTTTATCCACTCATTTCCACTCTGTCTCTACCAGCAGCATGTGTAATATGATCAATTCTTTGTTCATTTGTTGTTGTTGTTGTTGTTGTTGTTGTTGTTGTTGTTGTTGTTGTTGCTGTTGTTGTTGTTGTTGTTGTTGGTTGTATCTGGAATATCCACTCACATCACTGCTACTATTACGTACGTACCAGTAATAATAATAGTTCAAAGAGCAGAAAGATCTTCTTACTGTAACCCGGTTGGGATTTGTAATTAAGTATTTAAAAATATCTGTGAATGCATTTCATAAGGTTATAAATAGCTTAAAAGGTATTTTAGTTCATGGCAATAAATACTGATAAGTAGAAGAAAGTTAAAATTCATTGGCCAGCAATGACGTCATTATGGCTATGTTTCTGTAAGAAACATAGATATGGGTAATAGGCATGTTAATTCAATATGTCATGTTATTTTTCTTATATTTCCTATGTATGGACACTTGTTAAAATGCTTAAGTTTTGCATAGAAGTATGTGAAATGATGTCTGTATTTGTTTTCAATTTATTTCTTTTCTGTATAATCTGTGATTAGCCAATCACGAGACGGGTCAAAGGGGAGGAAGTGATACGTGAGATGTACGTGGGGCAGAAGGAAAAATGCATTTTGTGAAGAAGCCACGCATTAAGTCTGTCCCAGTTTGAGTTATCAATCTGATTCACGGAAGTTGAATTTGAGGTACTATTGTCATGTAAGTGAAGCTTTCGGTATGAAGACTTTGTGTAACTTGTGTGAGATAGTTATCTGCCGGTTAGATGGACAATTTAACGTGAGGCAGAAGGAAGACTGCATCGCCGTTTATTTCACGCGCTTCGTGCATCCAGTGGCTGCGTGATGGACTTTGCTAATTAGTTAGCGGCTTGCCAACTGTAGCTGAGAAGTCCACACGAGCAGAGGGAAGACCACGAGAGCCGTGTCTGCAACGAAGCCCTGCAGCAGTGTCAAAGGGGCGACTAAATGCAACTGACTGGACTTTGCTGAATCTGCATAACACCGCCCAACCTGCGTCATCGACGAGTGAGTAAGGTACCGGTATTTTATTTTCAATGCCCTCGTGGTGAAGAAGCCATTTGTTTGTTTATACGGCTACACCGCACTCAAGCTGCTATCAGGCCTGCGACGAGAGAATTGGGGTGGGGACCTTTTGTTTCTGTGAGACTTTGGGTTGAACTGTATTGAACATTATTAGTACTGCCGGCTTTAAGGTAATCTTTTTATTTTGGGCCCATTAGAAGAATATTGGTCTGTGCATTTTTTTGTTTGAAACCCTGAGGTGGGTAATTGTGTTGATATTTACATTTTTACTATTCTTGCATTATTCTTAATCTTTTCAAAGTGACTTTATTGCATTCTATATTCAGTAAATAGTTTGTGTTATCATTTAAACTCTGGTGAATGTGTCATTCAATGTCATATCTGTCTGAGGTTTATTCCATAGGTGTTATTGCACATAAGTATATTAACTGTAACACTTGTATTACAGGGAGTAATATATTTTTCAGAGGTAAACACACAATTATCAGGTTACTTAACAAGTTACCTTTTCAGAGGGGAAACACACACATTATAATAACAGTATAAGGACTCAGGTTAGCTTCTCTCATAATAGTCATAAATACTAGAGAGGCGCTACATTACATTTTGGAAAGGGATTGGATTATCTGACTGTAGCACACTCATATCAGGCCGCAGCACATTATTATCAACTGATCCATGCTATTTGCACTCATTTTACAACCTCTCATTACTGAGTGCCACACTACATGATGAATACAAGTCATTATTTGGGTCATTTTACAGTTCGTCTGAGTCTGACTGTCTGACTCCTTACAGTACATAGTCCACTGTGTGATCATGGAAGACTGCAAATGTTAGGCACAGTGCTGAATTGTGTGTCTGCTATAAGCCTGCGTGTCATGTGTGTGGCTCCGCAGGGTCTTCCAGGCATGGCGGGGCCAACCGGGCCCCCAGGACCCACAGGCGACCCAGGAGAGAGGGTGAGTGCTGCTCATGCCAAACCGATGACCGCACACTAGAATGGACACCAAGGTTCCGTTCTATTCAGTTACACGGACTGGACACATTTTCAACTGTCCATTTTTGAAACCGCACAACATTTTTCCCGGTTGGAATTCTCCATTGGAAAATGCCCACTCGTTATCACGGACTGCCCTGATATTGAGTGGGCATTTTCCAATGGGGAATTCCAACCGGGAAATATGTTGAGCGGTGTATTTTTCATTGGCAATTTTCAACCAGGAAAGCAGTTTTTCCAGTCACAAAATCGACTGGAACAGATCTGTTGAACCGTGTATTGTCCACAGAATGTACAGTCCTTCTGCCAAACAGGACATTGCAGGGGTCAAGTAAGATATGACCCCCTCCACCATGGCTGGCAGTAGACCTCAAGGGCAGAGAAGTCAGACTGATCCCAACCAGAGGGGAATGGACGTTAGCTGTTGCCATGGTGACAGATTGTAAACTGTACACAGAGGCATGCGTGTGTCTGTGTGTGTGTGGGCACGTTGACCTTTGCTCAGGGCCAATAATGTGGCCATGGGGACGTGATGGCTCATGGTGGAGTTATGCTGGCCATTCATGCCAGATAGTTTGGCTCACCCACACGGACACCCACACAAATATGATCACTTTCACACATACATTTGCACACACAGATACATGAACAGATGAACTTACCGTACCAACATTGCTGACACATCTCTCTCTCCTTCACTCTCACACTCTTTCATTCTCTCATTCTACTTCTTATTCTGCCTCTCTCTCTCTCTTACACACACGCATGCACGCACGCACGCACGCACGCACGCACGCACGCACAAATACACACACACACACACACACACACACACACACACACACACACACACACACACACACACACACACACACACACACACACACACACACACACACACAAACATACACAACATCCGTATCCTCGGTCGGCATTCACCCTTGTCAAGTCTGCCCTAATTTAATAAACAGGAAGAGTTTGTCTGAATTAATTAAAAGATCTCTATCCCACCCTTACCTGACAGATGTGTTTGCCTCTGCACTGTAAAGATTAACCTCCCAGCAGGCTCAGCTACGTATCAGCCTCTCCAATCTACAAGCCAATTTATATTCAGGTATTTTTCTCCCACTGCTGCTGAGAGCTGACGCTAGAAGCACTACCGGTCGGGGATTTTTTATTTATTTATTTATTCCTCTTCACCAATGCCGGATACAGTATCTGTCTGAGGCTTCAAAACGCATCTGTTATGCCCTGTAGACAGTCAGGCAGGATGGAAGTCAGTTCTGTCACCCATGGGTGCTGCTGGGGAGAAGAGTGCGACCAACCAACCACAAACTGCCGCCTCTCATTTTTTGGCTGGGCTTTAATCATTTAGCTACCTATAGCGAGATCTGTTACCCCGCGGGTGGGGGGTGGTGGGGTGCTGTGTGTGCAGTGAGGAGCTGTGATTGACAGCAGTTATTATCTCAGCCGATGAATGCGTTCCGGTGAGCTGATAGCTAAATTGGGTTTCGATAGGAGAGGAAAACATTTAGACTGCAGCCTAGAGCAGGTGAGAGAGGCACAGGGGGAGAGACCAAGGCAGCACTGAGGATAGAGAGAAAGTTAAGTTAAAGGAGCATGGAAGGGAGGAGGGGAGTGGTGGAGGAGAAAGAGGTAGGGAGAGATGAAGAGAAAGAGAAGAAAGGGATAGAGAGAGGCGAAGAGAAAAAAAGAGAGGGAGAAGGGAGAGGGAGAGAGACTCAGAGGGAGAGACCCAGGTAGCAGAGAGGCATGCAGAGAGAGAGAAAGATGGAATTGGGGATAGAGAGACAGTGAAGTAAAGGAGCGTGGAAGGGAGGAGGAGAGTGGTGGTGGAGGAGAAAGAGGTATGGAGAGATGAAGAGAAAGAGAGAAAGGGATAGAGAGAGGGGAAGTGAACAAAAAGAAAGGGAGAGAGGCACAGAGGGTGAGACTGAGGCAGCAGAGACAGAGAGAGTAGAGAGAGAGAGGTTCCATTGGCCCATTGTTTCCGGGTTCTATTTTTGGGGGGGAAATCCCCCTTTAGGCAGACCTAGGCAGACCTGAGGACTGTTCTATTCAATGCTAGGAGCATTATGACACGCCCCTTTAGGCAGACCGGAACCTGGTCATGTTAGGTGCCCATATAAACCTATTATGTTGGCATATCTCTATACTTAAATAATCTCTGGCAGAGAGGCATGTACGGTAGAGAGAGAGAAAGATTGAATTTGGGATAGAAAGTGAAGTAAAGGGAAGGAGAGTGGAGTGGCGTAGGAGAAAGAGGTAGTGAGAGATGGAGAGAAAGAGAGAAAGGCATATAGAGAGAGGGGGTAAGAGAAAAAAAGAGAGGGAGAAGAAAGAAATTGAAAACCGAGGGAGGAGAGAGCAGAGGTAAACGGGCATGAAATGAGGAAGAATAATTGAGTGAGGAGAAAGGTAACGGAAAATAAAAATGAACGTGGGGAATAGATAGTGATCAAGTGTATAGAAGAGGGAAAACAGAGTGGAGGAAGAGGAGGAGGGAGAGAAGGGGAGGGGAAAGGAGGGAGCAAAGAGAGGGAGAGAAGAGAAGGAAGGGAGAAAGAGTGAATAGTGGTAGTGATTAGGAAAGAGAGATAAGAAGATAAAGGAGGGGAGGAAAAAGGCAGCTTAGGGAGGGGAGGTAAAGAAAAGAATGTGTGTGAGAGAGAAAGATAAAGGGAAAGAGAGAGAGAGAGAGACAGAGACAGAGAGAGAGAGAGACGGGGTGGGAGACTGGTATTATGGAGAAATGAAGAAAGCACTCTCAATAACACACAGGTGGGAATAGAAAGAGAGAGAGAGAGAGAGAGAAAGAGAGAGAGAGAGAGAGAGAGAGAGAGAGAGGATGGTGTTGGTGATTAGGGAGTGAGTGCAGTGCAGTGTGCTGTAGAGCGAGCGGATGTTGAGTGACAGGCTGTGCAGATGAAGCGGCGGGCGGCTGGTTGTTTGTTCAGTGAGCAGCAGTGGGCTGTAGAGGGGAGTGCTGTAGATCTGGATGGATGCTTGGCAGGATTCTCATATCATGCACATACATGTTGAGACTCTTTATCTCTCTCAGGACACAGTAACATACAGTGAGCCACTCATGCACACACACACACACACAGGCAGACACGCACACACACACACACAGGCACGCACACACACCCACGCACTCACGCAGACACGCACGCAGGCTCGCACGCAGGCTCGCACGCACACACACACACACACATACACACACACTTGTGTTCGCGCCCACACACACAGACATAAATACAAATGCACACACACAATCAGATAACTGTGTGGCTCTTATTCATTCCCTGTCTCTGTCTCTGTCTCTGTCTCTGTCTCTGTCTCTGTCTCTGTCTCTGTCTCTGTATCTCTCTCTCTCTCTCTCTCTCTCTCTCTCTCTCTCTCTCTCTCTCTCTCTCTCTCTCTCTCTCTCTCTCTCTCTCTCACTCTCTCTCTCAGGGTCCTGAAGGAAGACCGGGGCTCCCAGGTGCTGATGGGATACCAGGTCCTGCAGGCACCATGATGATGATGCCGGTAAAAATCCTCACCAAAATACACCCATCAAGCCCCTCTTTAACCCCAACATGTAGCTTAATGTACCTGTATCTTCATACCTGGGCCACATTTCAGTACTGTGTATTTAACCAGAGGTTATAGCATCATTTGGCCACTAGGGGGAGATGTGGCTTCATAGAATAATGTCCAGCATTCAAGGGCCAGTGCACGAAAGCTTGGTTCAGGTGGGTTTTTGTTTGTCTGTGCTTTGTAGTTAACTCACACATCAAATATCACACACACACACACACACACACACACACACACACACACACACACACACACACACACACACACACACACACACACACACACACACACACTACCACACACACACACACACACTCTCACACACACACACACACTCACACAGGCACACACGAACGCGTGCACACACACACACACACACACACACGCACACACACACACTACCACACACACACACACACACTCTCACACACACACACACACTCACACAGGCACACACGAACGCGTGCACACACACACACACACACTCTGCGGCCACTGCCTGCTTGACTAACTGTGTGTTTTACTTGTGCTGTGTGTTGTGTTCCAGTACCGGTTTGGGGGCGACTCCCAGAAGGGCCCATCAGTGTCAGCCCAGGAGGCCCAGGCCCAGGCCATTATGGCGCAGACACAGGTAAGACCTCTGGAGAAATGCACACACACACGCGCGCACGCACGCACGCACGCACGCACACACACACATACAGTACACACACACGCACGCGCACACACACATACACGCGCACACACACACATACACACACACGCACACACACATACACGCGCACACCCATGCACACATACACGAATGCATACACACACTCATACACACACACATACACACACACACACACACACACATATATATATATATATATATATATATATATATACAAACCCCAACTCCGATGAAGTTGGGACGTTTGGTAAACAGTGCATAAAATCAAAATGCTATCATTTTCAAAACATTCAATCTATTCATTAGATGGAGAATAGTGAAAAGACAACATATTAAGTGTTAAAACTGAGAAAAAATATTGTTTTGGGGGACATATGTACTCATTTCTAATTTGATAAATCCAACACGTCTCAAAAGAGTTGGGACGGGGACAATAAATGGCAGCAAATGTCGAGGAAGACTACAAACAAAACAAAAGACAACTCTTAACAGTTAAATACTTTAACCGATGAGATGATTTTATATAAAAAACAGTGTTAATTCCTATCTTGGACATGATTTCACCAGCTTAAATGGTGGGTGTATTCCTTGTCATGTTTTGCAATGTTTTCCTTTCTGTAGTGCTTACAGTGTGACAGGTCTTGACCAAAAACCCACCAATTTATCACCTGCTGGTCCTTATGATGGAGCCAAACTGTTAAAACATAGTAGAGAATGCAATTTGACCTTACTATGTGGCAGTAATCGAAGATCTCCCTTCAAAATATAATGCATGAGTGGCTTTTCATGCTGTTTAAAACCCATTCATACCATTCAGCACTGTATTTAACTCTACAGATGAGTGAGAACATCTTAACCAATGCACTACTGCAACCGCATGCCATCATGGAGGCTGACTTTTGAAGCTAGCACTAACACAAGTTGGATGGTCCATTTTCACTGTAGCACAGGATGTGCAATGCTCTATTATTGTCAAAAAGAATGGACTTCCACAACTTCTGCTGACTTCTGTAAGCAAAGGACAGTTTCCCATGTCTTCTGGGTCTATTTCAAGTGAGCTCAGGTGCTTAGGAGAATGTTACACCCCTGTATCATTTTCATGCATTAAGCATTCTTAATACGGTCAATTTTCAATAGCTCTAATTCCTGGAGTGCTAGAGTGAGACTACAGCCAATATATATTTCATGATGTCATGAACCTATACAATGATTTTATTAACAAAAATATGTCTTATATACACTCAATCATGGTAAATCAAAGGGAATTCAAAAATGTATGTAATAACTATGGTAATTATTCCCTTTGCAGCTTTAATTCTGAGTGACTCAGCCTTTCTGTGATGATCTTATACTTGGACACCTATATTGTCCGTCAGTACAATTCATTTTGAAATGTTCTTCTTTGTTGTTTTATCTTATTTGGATGTTTACTAAATTTCACTGATCCCCGTCCCAACTCTTTTGAGACGTGTTGGATTTATCAAATTAGAAATGAGAACATATGTCCCCCAAAACAATATTTTTTTCTCGGTTTTAACACTTAATATGTTGTCTTTTCACTATTCTCCATCTAATGAATAGATTGAATGTTTTGAAAATGATAGCATTTTGATTTTATTCACTGTTTACCAAACGTCCCAACTTCATCGGAGTTGGGGTTTGTATATATATATATATATATATATATATATATATATATCCACACAACCACAGCACATAAAGGATGACCAGACAATCACAACCAATATCAAATATCAAAGCAGAGCTAAGTTACGTACTCACATTCATCTTGTTCCGCGTCCTATGACGTTTTTGGGGGTATTTGTTTTCCACAAATTGTGAAATCTATCATGGCCCTGTCCTAACTATCAGAGGCGGACTTTCCATTAGGCAAACCTAGGCAATTGCCTGGGGCCCATAGGGACCCCAACTGTCATACTAGTTCTGGTAAACACAAACAAAATGAGCTTGATCTTAATTTGTCACTTACGTTAAGTTATTGAAGACATATACAGTATGGTATGAGACAAAACACAGACTTTTGTGTGTATGCAATGACTTTGAGGGCCCCATCTTTATATTTCGTCTAGGGCCCAAAAATGGCTAGATCTGCCCCTGTTAACTATAGCAAAGCCAGAGAGGAAGGAAGAGGAATTTCCTCCAACAGCATGTGTATCACATTCTCCACACACTGAGAGAGGTGACAACGCCTTTGTCAAAATAGAGGTTTTTGGTTACAGTGCCATTATTCTTCCTGTCTCTTCCTTTCTATCCCCCCTTTTCTTTTCCTCCTCAGTTGTCCATGAAGGGGCCACCTGGGCCATTGGGTCTGGCGGGACGTCAGGGGCCTGTGGTAAGATCCTCCGCTTACCCGCATGAAAAAAGATATACATACAAAAACTTACATGCTATAACATGCCTCTTATATACCTAGTCTTTAATGGCAGGTAGCAGGCTTCACTCATGGTTTCTTCATTCATTCTTCATTCAGGGTGATGTCCCAAATAAAATGCTTGAAATCAAGCATAAAGGGGTTTTTTTGTGCACAGGCGAGTTTCGGCGCGTGCCTTCCTCAATGTTGCACACCGATGCAAGTTGTGCCTCTTTCTGTTTGATTTTATGCTTCTTATATAGTATTTACTCCAAAGGGGTGTCACGCCTTTATGTTTGTAGCCGGGAGGGTGCGTTGGTTCCACAAATTAATCCAATAAAGCAACAAGGAGGAACTTGCATCAGTTTGGCACTGATGATGGTCTGAAGGACCGAAAACATTTTGCAATTCACTGGGTAGCACCTTCTTTATTTTCCTTATGCATTAAAATCATTTATGCATTGGCATCAGTGGTGTGTGAGTTCCTCCTTGCTGCTTTATATGC
>NC_085858.1:34658516-34666016 GCF_034702125.1 Engraulis encrasicolus | reverse complement strand
TCTCTCTCTCTCTCTCTCTCTCTCTCTCTCTCTCTCTCTGTCTCTGTCTCTGTCTCTGTCAGTGAATCTGTCTATCTATCTGTCTATCTCTCTCTCTCTCTCTCTCTCTCTCTCTCTCTCTCTCTCTCTCTCTCTCTCTCTCTCTCTCTCTCTCTCTCTCTCTCTCTCTCATTCTAACAGCTTGCTTCTGTGTGTTCTCCAGGGTATCCGTGGCTCCCCCGGTCCCCCTGGTATGGCTGGGAAAGCAGGGAAAAGAGTAAGTATTGCCATTGTTATCGCTATTGTGTCTCTTCTGACTTTCTCTAGTTTTCTTCCGTGACCGCGTTTAAATTTATGAGCCTGCTTGTGTATGCTTTGGATTAAGCCTGGCCATGAATAATGTGTTCATATATCATAGTCGCTTCGCAGCATTTGGCTTGTCCTAGGTTTTGGATGTTGTTGGATAAATGTGTGTGTGAGTGTGTTTGTGTGTGTTTGTGTGTGAATGCAAATAAGTGGGTGTGTTTTTCACATGTGTGTGAATGTGTTTCTTTTTCTAAATGTGAGGGCACTGGTGTATGTACTGTATGTGTGTGTGTATTTGTGTGTTGACTGTGACCAATTTCTCTTTCTCTTTTTCTTTCTCTTTCTCTCTCTCTCTCTCTCTCTCTCTCTCTCTCTCTCTCTCTCTCTCTCTCTCTCTCTCTCTCTCTCTCTCTACCACAGGGCCGATCGGGGGCAGATGGGGCGCGAGGAACTCCTGGTGACACTGGGCCAAAGGTGAGCCCTGTTCATGATTGGTCACTCATGCCCAACCTCCCTCCCTTAACCTGCACAGTAAAGGGCATGTGCATCAGGCTATTGGCTGGTCTGACCAATGCCAAATAATCCAATATCCAAAATGTGGTTTCATACATTATTTTGGAGGAACCCGGGGAATGACTGACAGCTGACTATCTCTCACCTTCTCAGCAAACATTTTTTAGTAGAGTAAGCTACGTCAAGCCCATACTTTTCTTGGATTCATGTGATGTCAGGTGAACGGCCCTTTAGCAAACCTTCAGATAGGAGACCTTTGGAGACTTAAGGTTGAGAATAAATGAGTTCCCTTAGTGCTAGTAGATGGTGGTAGTGCGCATCTTATGCAAGCCGTCACCGAATGGCACAGAAAGAGAAGAAGGAGGAACAAGTCCCCCGTAGGAGACCAAACTTCAGCGCACTCATTTGCATTGGTTTGAGGTATCTCACTCTACTAGAAGATGTTTGTTCTCAGAGATTGAATCCCTCCTGCTCATTCAGCCGTCTTGACTTCAGTGTTGCCAGATGTGTCTGATCAAATCCCGCCCAAAAGGTTCTCTAAAAACGCCAAAATGCGCTAAATTCCGCCCAATGCAACAAATTGCATTGATTTCTATGGACATGAAACTGCAGAAAAAAACGCCAAATGACCAAAATTTCCTGTTTTTACCCGCAGACGGCCATCCCAAACAGCCCAATTGGCAATACTGCTTGACTTGTCCCACCTCCTCCCTGTACTCCTCTATTTCACTAGCGATCCCACTGTACCATCCCTTTATTCAGACAGTAGGGTGCGAGGCGAGCGGATCTCATCCTGCATGATCTCTGCCTTAAGCATCCCGGGACTGTGGCCAGCTACTGTGCCAAACACGCCTTTCTGTAGTAGGCCAAGCACTCAAAGGGCAAACTAGTGAACATGTGTTCATTAGATGAAGAGGGCAAAAGAGCCTCATGGCAGCCTGGCACATGAAGACTATACTGTAGTTTGGCACAAAACCCAGCAAAGTTTTGGAACCAACAGTTGGTGTTCAGAGCCAGACTCAACTTTATTGGCATTCACACACCATTCCAAAAGTGTTGGCATGAACACAATCTGTACATTTACTGCTTTCTTCTTTATGCTGGTGACACCTTCTGTGTTGCTCTTCTGAGCTAGCATTAACAATTTAGCGTATCATAACAACCCAACTACAACTTTCTGGCCTATTTACCGCACAAAAGATGATTCAGGAATAATTGCAGTGCAACCACGTCATCATGTAGTTAGTAGAGAGTCTGAATGGGGCATGAGTCATCTAAAATTACTATTGCTGCATTCTAGGAACACACACACGATCACACACACACACACACACACACACACACACACACACACACACACACACACACACACACACACACACACACACACACACACACACACACACACACACACACACACACACACACACACACACACACACACACACAAACACACACACACACAGACAGACACACACACACACACACACACTCACATTTCTACGCACGCACCCACACTCACACACACACACACACACACACACACACACACACACACACACACACACACACACACACACACACACACACATATATACCATATAAACAAAAATTGCTTGAAATTACTTGTTGCCCGGCATTAGCAACAATGTCCCGGAACAATTACCAACCTGTAGTAGGCTATGTTAAAATAAACAACATGGACCATACTGTATTAAACTCTAAAAACCGCAATGCAATCATGACCAACATCTTCTGCTATGAAGTCACCAAAAGCCATCTGGCTTCAACCTGACAGCGTTTGAGTGTGTGAAATGGCCTGCAGTACGATACATTTCCGACCGTGGGAGTCTTAGATATCCAATTGCGACAAATGCAGAAGTGAAGTTGATTGACAGCTCTGACTTCGCCAAGACCCTAGCCATGCACAGCTGCCGGGGAAGACCCAGCAGATAAATAATAATAGATAACGTGGCTGTTGACAGATTAGACGGATTGAGAAACACATCCTCATCAAAACTCCTATTCCAGCACAAACGTCATCACAGGACTTCCAACTTAATATCTGGCCACAATTGCTGAACAGGAGGAGGTGTGGGGCGGGGTTTTCCACAGAGGCAGCATTTTATTTTATCTGTGGGTCTTTGTGTATGGGACCCGTCAGTGTGTGTGTGTGTGTGTGTGTGTGCGTACGTGCGTACGTGTGTTTGTGCGTATGTGTGTACGTGTGTTCGTGTGTGTGCGTGCGTGCGTGCGTGCGTGCATGCTTGTGTGACGTGCTTGTGTGTGTAGGCTATATGTATGGAAATTGGAGGACTGAAGTGTTTTTGAAGCATGAGATTTCAATTGTGATGATGAAAATTGCCATTTTTTTGTTTTTCTCTGTTTTCTCTTCTCTCAGTGCCTCTTTCATTACCTCTGCCCAGTGTGTGTGTGTGTGTGTTTGTGTGTGTGTATGCACACGAATGTGAGATATTTAATCCCGGAGAACACTGTTTGGGCCCTCATCATCCTTGAGTGTGCTGTCTGTGCTGTGCTCTCTCCTCTCCTCTCCTCTCCTCTCCTCTCCTCTCCTCTCCTCTCCTCTCCTCTCCTCTCCTCTGTGTCTCCTCATTGATTTGTGTTTGTCTTCTGCAGGGTGACAGGGGCTTTGATGGACTGCCAGGTCTCCCAGGTGATAAAGGCCACAGAGTGAGTAAAGGGTGACGTGCCCTCCGATGATGTGGCGGCTCTGCTGCTACTGCTACAGAATTATTCAGGACTAAAAAAAACCCTCAACCTCAAACAACAGACCATGAATATATATACAGTCCCAAGAAAAAGTTTGTACACCCTTTGAAATTTCTTACATTTCTGTCAAAATGTATCATAAAACATGGTCTGATCTTCCCGGAAATCTCAAGAAGGAACAATCAGAGTCTGCTTTAACTAATTCCACACAAACATTTACATGTTATCATATTTTTATTGGCCATAAGGCTATAACATTCACAGGACAGCAAGGCATAAGTAAGTACACCCTTGCATTAAATAGGTTTTAACCCTCAGTTAGTTGCAATATCCTCAACCAGACTTGTCCTGTAGTTGCAGATCAGATTAACAAAAATATCTGGATGTATCTTGTCTCCCTCTTCTTTAGAGAACTGCCTCTCGTCAGCAAGGTTTCTGGGATGTGTGGACTGCATAGCTTTATTGACTTCATGCCATATAATCTCAATTATTTTTAGTCAGGGCTTTGACTGGACTATTCCAGAATGTGTATTTCATTGTTATGAAGGCATTCTAATTTAGATTTGCTTCTAAAGTATGGGTTGTTGTCACATTTCAGCACCTATCCTCTTATGTGCTTCAACTGTGTGACAGACTTCCTCACGTTTTTTCTGTAAAATATCACAATAAACTTGAGTTCATTGCTCCACTGATAATAGCAAACTTTCAAAGGCCTGAGGCAGCAAGGTAGCCGCATATAATGATGCTCCCGCCACCATACTCAGAAGTGGAGATGTAACCAAAAATAACTAAAAATGGGGTTCATTCTGCCAATCTAAAATAAATGGGGTTTCTGTCCAAAAAAATATTGCTGCACCTTTGAGGTTTGCGAAAAAGCATTTATATGCTTCATAAAATTACTGCAAAATATTCTGTAGACCAACGTTGAAACCAAAGTTGAATTTTTCAGGGGAACACATAGTATCATGTTTGGAGGAGAACTGGAGAACCACACCTTCACCAAAACATCATCTCCACCTTTGAGTATGGTGGCGGGAGAATCATTATATTATGCGGCTACCTTGGTGCCTCAGGCCCTTGTCAGTTTGCTATTATTAGTGGAACAATGAACTCAGAAGTTCATTGAGATATTTTACAGAAAAAATGTGAGGTAGTCTGTCACACAGTTGAGGCACACAAGAGGATGGGTGCTGAAATGGGACAACAACCCATATTTTAGAGGCAATTGACTTTTGAATTGCTTCATAACAATGAAATACACATTCTGGAATAGCCCAGTCAAAGCTCTGACAAAAAACATTTGAGATGATATGGCATGAAGTCAAGAAAGCTATTCACTCCAGATATCCCAGAAACCTTGCTGCAGAAGGGCAGTTTTCTAAAGAAGAGGGAGTCAAGATACATCCAGATTGTTTTGTTAATCTGATCTGCAACTACAGGAAACATCTGGTTGAGGTTATTGCGACAAACTTAGGGTTAAAACCTATTGAATGCAAGGGTGTACTTACTTATGCCTTTCTGTCCTGTGAATGTTTACATCTTATGGCCAATGAAAATAAGTAAACTTGTAAATGTTTGGGTTGAATTAGTTAAAGCAGACTCTGGTTGTTCCTTCTTGTGATTTCCGGGAAGATCAGATCATGCTTTATGACCAATTTTGACAGAAATGTAAGAAATTTCAAAGGGTGTACAAACTTTTTCTTGGGACTGTATATATATATTTTTTACAAAAAGTATTTGTTTTTAAGGGTGTTATAGGTTTAATTGAGGTAGGACAGTGGAAGATGATGCCGGGAAATGGCAGCAGAAGCCCACCTGGGAAGCTCCCATTATCATTGTGACACAGAATTCCACAGCACACAGTGCTCACTGCACATGAGGAATTGCATTTATGTCTCACCTGTGCAAGGGGGCAACTCCAAACGGCGCTCCAAGGGAGCAGTGCAGCAGGGTGGTACCATGCTTAGGGTACCTCAGTCATGGAGGAGGATAGGCGAGAGTACTGGTTAATTACCCTGACCAACCGGGCGGGAGTCGAGTCGGGAGTCGAAACTGCAACCTTTGGTATACAAGACTAATGCCCACTTACCCATGACTGCCATTGGTAGGAGAGAGATGGGGAAGAATAGATAAATGGCACTTATTTTTACACAAGTATCATTCATCCATGGCTGGAGTGCCCTTGAGCAAGGCACCTACTACCACAATGTGGTAACCACATTGCTCCAGGGATTGACGCCAATGCTCTGTACCTATACATAACTTGAAGTCACTTTGAATAAAAGTCTCAAACAAGTTTAATGTATGTTTTGATTTAATTTAATGTTTTTATTTTCACAATCAGTTGAGTGATCAGTCAGGTAATCCATTGATCGATTGGTTTTCTTTTCATTGATTCATTCATGGTGTTAATATTGATTGATATATTCATTCGCTCATTTTTTTATTTGTTCATGATCAGGGAGACAGAGGAAAGCCGGGCCCACTGGGTCCTTATGGACATCAAGGAGAGAAGGTAAGACCCACTCATCTATTGAGATCATGGAACAAGGTCAGATGTCCCAGGCCCATGGCCTGAATTGGGACCTCAATACTTTGTATGTCGAAAAGTTTGTCCAGGCAATTCGCCTTTGGCTAAGCCCCGCCCTCTTTAGTTACAGTTGCTAGGTCGGACAGATAAACTTTCTATGCTGCGATATTAACGTGATTAATGCAGTGACTGCCTATCGCAGCAGTTGTTCACTCCTAAGAAATAAAAAAAACACTCCTCAATTCATAATTTTTGTTTCCTGAACTGTCATGCATCACAGTTGTTTAGCTGTTTAGCTCAAATTCTCACCTTGGTATCGACAGGCATATTGTAACCAGTGGCACCATACTAACTCGCATAGCCTATGTCCCTGGCTCAAACTGTAGGCTATTGTTGGACGAAATCACCCAACGTGATGGATGTTGTCATCTTCATTGCTGTTCTTCTTTGTTCATTCACTTCTTTCGGATATTGCAAAATAGCTAAGTAGCACAGTAGCGAGAGCAAATGCTATACTAAACGGCGCAAAATAGTTTTTATGAAGAAGTTATTAAAGGACACCTTAGCAGAAAGGGAACAAAATCGGGGTAGTATGACTGTGCTGTTTATTAAGAATCCTTTTGTTTATGGTGCATTATTAGGCAACAAGTGTGATGCAGAATATTAAAATGCAAAAAAATAAAATATGATTCATGAATACTTAAGCAGCCAAATATTAGTTTTCATTTACACCGTCGCAACGAGACAAATCCTTTTAAATATGCCATTGAGAAATGGCTCTCCGTCCCACCGCTTCTCTCCTGTTTCATTAGGCTGATGAAAAATGGTACTCTGCATGGCACAGAACATTACCATATTCATATACAATTACTCACAGTGGCTCTAGCGCTCACTCTCTCCAAGGCGAAAGGAAAGTGGAATATGGGCAGCCATTTAGACATGTTAAACGGGCTGTTAATGGTGTGAGCCCATGTTATGTGTGCCCAGTTCAGAAATGATGGAGATTATAGAGGGACTGAGAAGGCCATGATAGGAATTCAAATGTGTCAGTAAGTCAAAGATCTGAAGCTCCTATGCACAGCTAGTTTCCAGGTGCTGGTGAAGTGCAATCTTGTCTTCAGTAATCCACAGTAAAGAAGAAGAATCACCGCACACTGGTGGACTTCATTTTGCTGATTTTTATTTAGTGAACATTGTGTTTCCCTTTGCGCTTTGTCAGGTTATCCTTTTGTCAATAAGTCAAATGTATTTATTGTCACTTCCATATGTGACTATGTGTTGTACGAAGCATTAAAACTGTGGATTTTCGTCCTGGTTGTAGTTATGGGTGTGGAGGAGGGATGAGAATGGGCACAGATTATAAAGAAACCAACAGTATGTGCATGCCAAAAGTGATCAAAGCAAACAGATAGGCCTACATGTACAAGAGGAAATTAACCCAT